>NC_053028.1:139496666-139561976 GCF_003073215.2 Triticum urartu | reverse complement strand
TGGGTGGGGGGGTGGGGGAGGGGGGGGGGAGCTGCGTTTGAGAGAACAAAAAAAAAACATAAGGGACGGAGAGGTAGAGCCACAGCTCGGAGAAGTAATTCAGATGAGCATACGGATGCTCCACAGCCGCCGCTGCTCCTTCTACACCCGTACAACCACCGCAGCTGTTCTCCACGCCCGCCCTTGCCTACCTGCCGACGCACCGGGGAGAGAGAGGACACCACGATAAAGAGACAGGGGAGAGGGGCAACAGAGACCTCGACGGCGGAGATGGGACACGCGCGCTGGATCCAATGGCGAGCGTCATGGAGGTGTTCGACGAAATGTCTTTAAGAGGCCAAGGCGTGTGCTATGCTAGCTAAGTCGTGGCTATGTGATGCGGGAGGTGGTGAAGTCACCCTTACCACAGCGAAGGAAACAGAGGTCAATTAGGCGCTTCTTGCCCTATCATGAACTAATTCCTTGCTTGTTTCTAACATTGATTGATTATTCACATTTTGTATGATCTACCCATAATAATACAATTAGGCGTATATGCATCGTCATTATTCACATTAGGTGTATGTATGCATCATCATGGATGAATTGAATTTGATGGTTTGTTTACACGATGACGACGACGACAGGGTCTTATTGGACGATTTGGCTCCTCAAACAAGAGGACCACTACCGTACTCAAACACGCCTATGGCATCCTCAAACCATCCAGGTAAGAAGCAAATCATCACATTCTTCTTCCTGCAATTGTTTCTTTTATTATGCGAGCAAGAACAATAACTGTAGCTGGCTCATTATCTCCCTGACATGTCTCTCATGCACATCCTGAGCCAATATCAATTTATTACGTTACATCTAGTTAGGTGTTTTTAGATACAGCAGGTAGTCCCCAAGATCGGTTTTCAGTATGTAGCAATCATCCTTCCTGCAGGAAAAGCAACTGGTTCGTTTTGTTGCTTTCCACTAAATGTAATCTCAAAAGGAAAAAAATACACAGTGGCTTCCCTCAATTTTATTTTATTTTGAGATGTGGCTTTCCTCAAATATAAACTCAAAAAGAAAAAGGAAAAATGCATAGACTGATCAACTGTACCTTTTGAAGCAAAGTAAGTTTTCGACATGCATATTGTTTTCAGGATGACTCTTCTTCTTGGACCTCCTTCTTCAGGAAAGAGCACACTTATGCGAGCCCTTACAGGGAAGCTTGATAAAAGCCTCAAGGTTTTAACTCAGCTTGTTAATTTGTTGCTTATGCATTATGATCATATCCATATAAGATAAAAATAATCACCATTCTTTGGATACTTCAACACACTCAGGTATCTGGCAGCATCACATATTGTGGTCATACTTTTTCCGAGTTCTACCCTGAGAGGACCAGTGCGTATGTCAGTCAGTATGATCTCCACAATGCAGAGATGACTGTAAGAGAGACATTAGATTTCTCCAGGCGATGCTTGGGTATCGGTGCCAGATATGACATGCTTGCGGAGCTCACTGCAAGGGAGCGCGAGGCAGGCATAAATCCAGATCCTGAGATCGACGCTTACATGAAAGCTACTGCAGTGCAAGGACATGAGACTAATATTATAACTGATCTTACTCTCAAGGTGAGCTTTGACTATTCTATGAACTACATGGAGGTCTCTAGCAAAATATTGCATGCTGAGTCTAAAAAAAACCTCCCATTAGGTGCTTGGGCTTGACATTTGCGCCGATAACATCGTCGGTGATGAGATGACCAGAGGAATTTCTGGAGGGCAAAAGAAGCGTGTCACAACTGGTATGTACGCACACCTACATAGAATAACCTCCACCCCCCAACTCATTGTGGAAACGAAATTCTCAATTAATGTTATGCTAATATTCACTGTTGATGGCAGGGGAAATGTTAACAGGACCTGCAAGGGCTTTGTTCATGGATGAAATTTCCACTGGTTTGGACAGCTCTAGCACATTTCAGATTGTAAAATATGTAAGGCAATTGGTCCATGTGATGAATCATACTGTGATGATCTCCCTTCTACAACCACCGCCAGAGACCTATGACTTGTTTGATGACATAATTCTGCTATCTGAAGGATACATAGTGTACCATGGGCCACGCGAGAACATCTTAGAATTTTTTGAATCTGCTGGTTTCCGGTGCCCGGAGAGGAAAGGAGTTGCTGACTTCCTTCAAGAGGTCACTTCCAAGAAAGACCAGCAACAATACTGGTATCTTGACCAGGAGCAGTATTGTTACGTGCCAGTCCTAGAGTTTGCTGAACATTACAAGTCATTCCATGTAGGCCAGCAGATGCTGGAGGAGCTGCAGATTCCTTTTGAAAAATCCAAAACCCATCCTGCCGCGTTGACCACGTCGAAGTATGGGCAATCCAGCTGGGAGTCATTCAAGGCAGTGATGTCGAGAGAACAACTATTGATGAAGCGCAACTCCTTCATCTACATCTTCAAGGTCAGCCAGTTGATCATCCTTGGGCTCATGGCCATGACTGTATTCCTCAGAACAGAGATGCCCCATGGACAGATTTCCGACGGTGCTAAATTCTTTGGAGCTCTGACATTCAGTTTAATCACCATTTTGTTTAATGGGTTTTCTGAGCTACAACTAACCATTAAAATCCTTCCTACGTTCTACAAACAAAGGGATTTCTTGTTCTTCCCCCCATGGACCTTTGGACTGGCAAACATCATCTTAAAAGTTCCTGTTTCATTTGTGGAGGCTGGGGTATGGGTTGTCCTCACGTACTATGTGATGGGCTTTGCACCTTCTGCAGGAAGGTATCCATCCATATCCGTATATAAATAATACTTGTGCTCATTCTATTTTCTGCATTTTTAAAGTTTTTAATTGATAACTCCATTATTCATCTATCTACTCGTTATAGGTTCTTTCGCCAGCTTTTAGCTTTCTTCGTTACTCACCAAATGGCAATGGCTTTGTTCCGATTTCTTGGTGCTATTTTGAAATCAATGGTTGTTGCCAACACTTTTGGGATGTTTGTTCAACTTATTATTTTCATATTTGGAGGATTTATCATCCCTAGAGGTAAGCATACTGTAATGATAAAATCATTCATATTTCGCTATCTAGGCATGATAAATCAGCTACCTATGTGGCATTTGCATGGATCAAAGTGACCTTCTCCATCCGTAATTTTGATGTGGACAGGTGACATCAGACCATGGTGGATCTGGGCTTACTGGGCATCTCCCATGATGTATAGTCAGAATGCAATATCGGTCAATGAATTCCTTGCCAGTAGGTGGGCCACTGTAAGTTTTTCTCAGAACACTGTATTATTTTTTCTTTGATTTCTTTAAACTCGGATAGTGATGTAAAGGTGGCAACATCTCAACTAATGCGAGGCCTTTCATTTTTACTACAGCCAAACAATGATCCTACTATTGATGCACCAACGGTAGGAAAGGCTATTCTTAAATCCAGAGGCTTGTTTACTGGAGACTGGGGCTTTTGGCTTTCCATAGGAGCCGTTATAGGATTCACTATTTTGTTCAACATCTTATACCTTCTGTCCCTAACATACTTGAGCCGTGAGTATCATTATTTTCTGTTGGCTCAGATTATTGTTTGATGCCTTAGTGAGCAAGGTACTTACAGACTACATATGCTCTGTTTTCTTCCAGCTAGTAGTAGATCAAACACACTAGTTTCAGATGTGGAGAATGAGAATGACACAAACAAAGAGCAAATGGCAGAAGCCAGTGTGTCATCTACTATGCCATCTTCAATACCTATGGGTGAGGTCTTCTTTAAGTATCCATCTTAGACTATTGCAGCCTCTACAATATTCTCAAGTTTATGAAGTATTTATAAAGTCGATTGACGCCTTAATAACAATACTAATTAGTCACTATCTACACTTGCAGTTGCTACAGGTGCTAAGGAAGCCACAAATAGGCCAGCTCAATCACGAACTACCTTGCCTTTCCAGCCTCTTTCACTTTCCTTCAACCATATAAACTATTGGGTCGACATGCCTGCAGTAAGCCTACCTATCGTCCTCCTCACACATATCTTATTAGGACACAAGTTTGTTACTTGTATGGTAAACTTATCTGTTGATATGGACAAAAAAAACTTAGTTCTAACATTAAAATGTGTCGTCTTGTGTTTCAGGAAATGAGGGAACAAGGATTCACAGAAAGTCGTCTCCAGTTGCTCTCTGATATCACTGGTGCATTTAGGCCAGGAGTTCTGACTGCACTAGTTGGTGTGAGTGGAGCTGGGAAGACCACTCTAATGGATGTCCTGGCAGGAAGGAAAACCAGTGGAGCTATTGAAGGAAGTATCACCCTTTCTGGTTACCCTAAGAAACAAGAAACTTTTGCCCGCGTTAGTGGCTATTGTGAACAGATTGATATCCATTCACCAAATGTTACAGTATATGAATCCATTCTCTACTCTGCCTGGCTGCGTCTTTCCTCAGATGTTGATGATGCTACGAGAAAGGTATATATTTCAAGCCACTTCATACTCAAGTAAACATGTGATGTTCTATATATTTGGAACTTCAAATTATATATTTTTGGTGACTAAAGAAATTAATCTTCACCAACATAGATGTTTGTGGAGGAAGTCATGACCCTTGTAGAACTTGATGTGCTGCGCAATGCTATGGTTGGTCTCCCTGGAGTTGACGGGTTATCGACTGAACAAAGAAAGAGACTGACAATTGCCGTGGAGCTGGTAGCAAATCCTTCAATTATATTTATGGATGAGCCAACTTCTGGTCTTGATGCTAGAGCCGCAGCAATTGTCATGCGGACAGTGAGAAATACAGTCAACACCGGGCGTACTGTGGTTTGCACGATCCATCAACCGAGCATCGATATATTTGAGTCTTTTGATGAGGTCCGCTCCTCCCTCCCCCCCCCCCCCCCCCCCCCCCCCCCCACCTCTCTCATGTATATGTGTGTGTGGGTGCGTGCACACATATATACGGAAAACCATCATACACATGGGAGTCCTTCTCCCTGTACACCATATAGATGAATCATGTGAGTTCATAACGTTCATATACTTCGTATTATCTGCATATATTTTATTATATTTAGGTAAAAAGGGTATATCGTAAAAACTAAGGTCTCTGATGATAGGCATATTAGAAAGTTATCTTAGAAAAGTTAATGAGGTATATTAAGAAGTATAATAGATACATGTAAGAGGCGTCTTAAATATGAGAGTACATACCCCCAGGAGTACAGAAAATGAGTCATGTATAGGAAAATGATAGAGTATAGAATAAGCTATTCTACAACACCATCCTCTAAAAGGGCACACCCATTGCAATATGTCCTCTGCCTTCCCACGCAAACCCAACGCTTCTCTGCTTCAGTGGGCGGTACCTCCATCTCTGGCCACCTCCCACCGGAGTTTGCCTCCCCTCGTCAGCCCCCCCCCCCCCCCCCCCCCCCCCCCCCCCCCCCACCAAATCATCGTTGTCGCTGCCTCGCCATCGCTCACTTCCCATCAATGCATCTTGCTGCCTCCCACCACCATCTGTTGTTTGCCACCTCCCCACCATCTCACTTTCCTACTGCTAACTCGCCACTCTTCTAAAATAGTACTCCCTCCGTTCCTAAATACAAGTCTTTTTAGAGATTGCAATATGGACTACATACGGAACAAAATGAGTGAATCTGCACTCTAAACTATGTCTATATACATCTGTATGTAGTCCATATTGAAATCTCTAGAAAGACTTATATTTAGGAACGGCGGGAGTAGATCCCTTTCCACCATCATGGGCTACCCAACTCCCCTCAGGCATCACGTGCCGCCCTCTAAACACCCTGATTCTCGTCCTCTGGCACGACGTCGTCAGGAGGCTGCCGGCCGTGCTCCCCCCCCCCCCCCCCCCCCCCCCCCCCCCCCCCCTCTATCTCCGTCTTCTTCGAATTTGCAAACATTAGAGGTACACCCTTAGAATGTCCACAATTTAGTATATATGAAAATTAGTTGCACCATTAAAGTTGGCAAACTCGTGCTATATAACATAGAAGTCAGCTTGACTAAATTGCAACATTAAAAAAAAAGGTTCAAAGCTTTGTTCTATACCAAATGGTAGAAGTCCACTTTCCATAATTACTACAAAAAAAAGTTCAGTGATAAACAAATCATAAACTTTTAAGTATACTTTGGAAAACCAAAAGTTCGCTATATGCACGACACAAGTTCATGCTACAAAAAGGAAGTTCACTCTCCAAAAAGGAAAAATTAAATAGAAGTTCACCCTGTCAACTATGGAAGTACACTAGGTAAAACAACTGAAGAGAGGAGCTTACTCTGGCAACTAAAATGCAGATCACTATACAATCAAAATAAAATGCAGAAGTTCACTATGAAAATCACACCAACTTTCAAAATCACTATATACTAAAAAAGAGGAAAAATTAGCCCTGTAAACTACTAAATATCAGTTCACTACAAAAAAGGCACAAGTTGATTCTGCAAAACCATATAAAAGAGGCAGTTCAGTATATAAAAATGATAAAAACAGAAGTTCACTCTTCGTAAAATGCGGCTGTTCACTATATTAAGAATATAGAGCTTCACTACGCACAATTCACTGTATTGAAAAACATAAAGTTCACTCTACAAGTACATCAAAATAATTCATTATGAGAAGTGCACTTCTCATTATCATCGGTAATTTAGTCATGTACTCCAGGAAATCCAGCAGAGTAACTCGTCGCTGCAAGTCCGGCCGCCTAATCACTGGACCTAGAACCTCGAGAACCCATCATGAAAGTGTATTTGCACCTCCCCTGCTCCTACAGTCACTAGCGAGTGAGCCGCCATCCACGCACCCCCCCTGTGCTGTAGACTTCTGCACCACCGTCCATCGGAAGCGGGCCACCTCGTGGCACCCGTATTCTTGCCTCTTGCACCGCCAGATACAGTCGAGCCGGGTGCCAGCCTCCCTCGCCACAAAATGTTGACGAATGGACCGTCATCCTCCCATGCTACCATCCCCCAACCTCCTGCCATGAAACCTCCCGTGCCTCCAGTACATCTCCAAAATAAATGGTAATAACTTCCTGTGGTAGAATAGAATACACATAATTATATATACTTGCATCCCCCAGAGTTTTTATTGATGTCATTATATTCAGAATTGACTTTTGATATACAAATATTTACATTGATGTTGATTTACAACACAAATTTTGGAGCAAGAAATGCAAGATAACAATGTAAAATCACAGAAATTAATCGGTGTAGAATTACGTTTTTCCACGTTAGTGTCTGGTATACACTTTCTTATGTTCTTCATGACTTTTGACATAAGGTACAATTTAGGTGATATAAAAATCGGGGGGTGTAGAATAAATATTCTTCAACCTGACTGTTGGTTAGCGATATTTATGTATATTCTTGAAATGCAAATAACTCACAGCTGGTTCCTTTTCTAGCTTCTGCTTTTGAAAAGAGGAGGGCGGGTTATTTATGCTGGTGAGCTTGGTCGTCACTGTGATAAACTAATTGAATATTTCGAGGTGAGTTTCCTTTGCTTACATGTTTTAGTTCAGGGCAGCCAAGATTTTACTGATTTAATCAAGTTTGGAGGTAGCCAGTATTTTACTAGTTTTCAGCTGGACAGATAGCCTACTGACAAATACGATCAATGGGCTTAGAAAATCAATGGGCTTAGAAAAGTCATTAAAGACCAAACATACATATGCAAAAGTACGACTAACCCATGAGGCTTTCATTGCATTGCAGGAAATTCCAGGCGTGGCTAAGATCACAAAAGGATATAATCCTGCAACATGGATGCTGGAAGTTAGCTCCACTTTAGCTGAGGCTCACTTGAGCATAGATTTTGCGGAAATTTATGCTAATTCCGTTCTTCATAGGTAAGTAGCCCCAGTCGTGAACATAACCTTTGACCATTATTAACTAGTTATTGTTATTTTCACTAAAACAAGCGCCAAAAAGCCAGTCGTTTTCATTTATACTATCCACACAAGTTCACATTTGTTAAATATGGCCAGGAAAAACCAAGACCTTATTAAGGAATTGAGCGTTCCCCCTCCAGGCTATCAGGATCTCTCATTTCCTACAAAGTATTCTCAAAATTTCTACAACCAATGTGTTGCAAACTTCTGGAAGCAATACAAATCTTATTGGAAGAATCCACCCTACAATGCCATGCGCTATCTTATGACATTGCTCGATGGTCTTGTATTTGGCACTGTGTTTTGGCAAAAAGGAACAAAAATGTATGATCCTATTTTCTTGCTATAGTCGAGGCTTGAGAAGATGATACATTAATTTAACTCTATGGAGGCACTAATATTTTCTCATCTGGTTAATTTTTGGCTAGAGAATCGCAACAAGACTTGTACAATCTACTTGGGGCCACTTATGCTGCTGTCTTCTTCCTTGGGGCTACCAATTGCTTCACCGTTCAGCCTGTTGTGTCAATTGAGAGAACAGTTTTCTATCATGAAAAGGCGGCAGGGATGTACTCTCCATTATCCTATGCATTAGCTCAGGTAATTTCTTGATCAATTTGATACTCATTTTTATTGAAATTTAATAGTTTGGATGCACTGATCTTGTTCCAGCTGAAGGTATGAGCACATTCTATTCCAAATATAAGGACTGCAAGTTCCAAAGTTGCTATGATTGTCGCTTACCTAAAAATTAAGGAACAATTAGAAACCCCAAATCAGGGAGGATGAAAAATTTGATTTTTCTAAGGAATTAACAGCGGCCTACTTATAACATTAATAAATTGATGATTTTAAGAAAGTAAAGACGATGAAAGGTTTGGTTTTGTTTGTGAACCATTTTAACCTTGTATAGCTCCTCTTTGAAGTGGTCTGCTGAAAATTTGAGATATGAACAAGTTTTAAATTCATCCATTCTTAAAATTGTGCATTTTTTATTTGTGCAGGCATGCATGGAGGTCATCTACAACATCCTCCAAGGGATTTTATACACAATCCTCATCTATGTGATGATTGGATATGACTGGAAAGTTGACAAGTTCTTCTATTTCATGTTCTTCATTATTGCAAGCTTCAACTACTTCACATTGTTTGGCATGATGTTGGTGTCATTGACTCCGTCTGCGATGCTTGCAAGCATACTCGTATCCTTTGTACTCCCTCTCTGGAACCTGTTTGCTGGGTTCCTCGTTGTCAGAACGGTAAGCTAGCTAAGATTAACCGTGTTACGTGTCAACTAACCAAATTCGTTGATTAAGGATTGTTGTGATGGATGGTTGTTGTTTTTATTGTTGCAGGCGATACCGATTTGGTGGAGGTGGTACTACTGGGCCAACCCAGTGTCTTGGACCATCTATGGTGTTGTTGCATCGCAGTTTGGTGACCATGGCGGTTCTCTGCTAGTCCCCGGTGGGAGCCCTGTGGTGGTGAAGCAATTCTTGGAGGATAATTTGGGCGTGCGGCATGATTTCCTTGGCTATGTTGTCCTAGCCCACTTTGCCTATATCATTGTCATCTTCTTCGTCTTCGGCTATTCCATCAAGTTCTTAAACTTCCAAAAACGTTAGGCAGTGTGCAATCCGTTTTGCCGCAATGAAGTAATGTGTATGTATGTATGTATGTATGTATGTATGTATAGTACAAGCAGTAGGATTCAGAGACTCTACATAAGCTCTATTGTTATATAATCGAGAGTTGGTAGTGATATACCTGATTCTACTATTATAATATTAAATAAATTAAATAAATATAGGAAAGTTCTTTTTGGTCCCTCGGCGTTGTCAAAGTCTATGTTTAATTTGGTCATCAACTCTATGTTAGTTATCCCTGACCCTCAAGTCTCAAAACTGTGAAATGTTGTTATTTTCTCACTGAAAGCTGATTTATCTTCAGTCTTCGTAATTCTAGCATGGGATTAGGATCATGCTCGTGTGTGTATGGTTGGCATCCGTTAGCGTGTGCATGAACCTTGTAATGGTTAGAGCATTAGTGACTATCAATAAAAAATTTGAGGAATCTCCGAGTGGAGTCCCCCCACCTAAATTGAGGCTAAATATATTGCTCAAAAGGGTAGTCGGTTCAAGAGCAATTACACAAGCTCACGAGAATTACATAGAAATGCGCAAGTGTGAGGAGAGGAATGCCGTCTTTTCTAATTCTTATGTGTCCAGAGGTCTAGATCATCAATCATACATTTATGGAGATGACCGAATGAATGTCTTTCCCACGAAAAACCTTGGTGTTTCTTGCCTCCCACACCCATAGGATTAGCATGACAATGAGGCTCCATATATCAGGATTGGAGGTTAGCGGTGTAGTATAGTCTCAAAGGGAGTGAATTGCAAAAAACATCGACACTTTAGGCTAGATTTGCAGGAACCACACATTTACGGATTTGTGCCAAAACACACTAATTTTCTTCATAATTTCTTTTGCAAAAAACACTAGTCACCGGCTTAGGCCGTTTTAAGCACAATTATGACAGATGGGTCCCGCCGGAAGGGGTGACGTGGTACAACATAACGGTTCGCAAATAGACAGAATAACAGAGACTGATTTGAAAAAGAGCCTGAGAGGATAAGGTCATCTTTAAAAAAAAGAGGATAAGGACACGAGTAGGGAGCTCCACAACCGCATACGGGGAAAGAGACGATGGCCAGGAGTAGCGGCGAGCTCCACCGCCGGCGCGCTCGAGCTCGCATACGTTCGGGCCGATGCCGCCTGGCCACGAGCAGCAGTTCCACCGCGGCTCCCCTGCAGCTCCATCCCTTGCCCCTGCACCTCGTTGCGGCGCAGCACGGGGACCCTCGACGATGAGCTCCGCCGTCGCCGGGGCGCTCGAGCTCGCCGGTGTTCGGGCCGAGGCCTCCGGGCCATGAGCTACGGCCCCACCGCGCTTCCCCCTACACCTCGCTGCCGTGTAGCCCATCGACCTTCGAAGGTGAGCTCCGCAGCCGCCGGTGCCCTCCCCTATCTCTCCCATCTCTATTTGATGCTTGCCGCCGTCGTCGTTCTCCTGCAGCACGCCATTGAGCTCATCCATGGCCGCACGATGGTCAAGCCGCTGCCGCCGGAGCTCCGTTGCCCTAACGTCCTAACCGACAGCGCCGCCGGATACATGCCGTCTTGCCCGTCCCCGACCACGCCAGATCACCCCTCTGCCCCGCTACAGGAGCACAGCAGTTGCGGCGACCGCGCGCATGGAGGGATTGACCGTCGGCGTCCACCACCGGACTGGAGGACCCGATTGCTTTTTTTAGGGGTCCTTTTGCAAAATAAAATTGTAGCGGGATGTAATTGACTATTTTTTTGCCACGTCACCCTTTATGGCGGGACCCACCTGTCATAATCGTGCTCAAAACGGCCTAAGCCAGCGACTAGTGTTTTTTTAAAAAAATTATGAAAAAAATTAGTGCTTTTTGGCACAATTCTGTAAATGTATGGTTCCTGCAAACCTTGCCTGAAGTGTCGATGTTTTTTGCAATTCACTCGTCCCAAACGTAATCGACTGAAAGGAAATAATAAATTTTAGTTACCAATAAATCACTTTGATGTTTAATACTCCCTCGGTCCCATAATATAAATACGTTTTTTTAAACGGAGGAAGTAAGTTCTAAGAGATCATGTTTTGTAGAAGAAACATGCCTTAGAAGATAACATGTGGGGCTTGAATGGGAAGGAAAGAACGGGTTATCTAAAGGCAACATAGAAGAAGACGGCGTGAGATACGAGTGGCCATGCTTATACCGCCAGTCGTATCAGAAAGTTGGGATGTTAGAAGCAGTCGCGTTCGTATTGCTCCTTGTACCAAAGCGACGCAAAAATTTCAAAGATGCCCAAAACAGATAACAAGGCTAGCACGCATAGCCATGCTCGTGTAGCTCCTCATATCAGAGCAGTGTCTAAGCCTCCGAACTTTCTTGAAAAGAAGACGAGATCCGGTATGAGTGTCTTCGCTCGTACCGCTTCTCGTACCAGGTACAGTAAAAAAAACCTACATTACTTTTCTCAACGGTGACCTTGAACAAGAGGAAATTCTACTGCTTCTCGTAGCAGGTACGGTAAAAAAACAAGATTAGCTTGCTCAACAGTGACCTTGAACAAGCGGAGATTGTCGTCAACGAAGAACAAGCTGGACACTTGTCACAAACTCATCAATACAGGATCGAATCCAAGAGAGGAAAGGGGATGAGATTGAGACTTGGGAAAGGGGTTTCTTTCCAAGGGAGGAGGTACATGTTGGGTGAGAGAGTTCAGAGATAACATCACACACACTGCGTGCCTTGCTTACTGGCCTACAATTGGCTATATACCTGCGCTCCACTTGTCCACTTTGCCTTACAGTTGGGTCCATGCCACATGGCAGAGGGGGTCCCACCATCACGCGTCCACCGCATCATCTCCTGGTGATGCAGGTGTGACATTCCCCACTCCTTTAGAACGGACTTCGTCTTCAGGTTCAGCGTGCTGCTCCACGTCGCCGGCGGATGGTGCGTCCCACGCTGGTGCTTGCGGAAATCGACAGCGAAGGGTGTCGTAGTCCTCCCAAGTCGTCGACGTCTCGTCGCTGCGTCAGCGCACCTTGATCTGCACTAGAGCGATGTTGTCGCGCTTGACCATGCGCCGCTCCAGGATCTCCACTGGTTCGTCGTCATGGCCGGCGAGGTCTGGGGGTCGAGGCAGCTCGGAGAAGACCGAAGTATAGTTGGGGGTGAATGGCTTGAGCTGGGATACATGGAAGATTGTGTGTATCCTGTTGTTCGCCGGCAACTCCAGTTTGCACGCCATCTTGCCAATCTTGTTGATCACCGAGAAGCGCCCGAAGTACTTGTACGCCAGCTTGGCGCAGGGTCTGTTTGCCACCGACGACTGCGCGTAGGGCTGGAGCTTGAGGAGAACAGCGTCGCCCACCTCGAAGGAGCACTCCGTGCGGTGCTGATCGGCCTGCTTCTTGAATCTGTGCTGGGCACGGAGAATGTGCTCACGCAGCCGCGCCGTGTGCACGCCCCAGTCCCAAGGCTCGCCGTCGATCATGGGCACCGTCTTGTCGTCCCAAAGTGCCATGGCGCCCAGGTTGGGCTCGACGCCGTAAAGGGCTTTGAAGGGGGAGCATTTTATCGAGGAATGGAACGATGAGTTGTACCAGAATTCCGTTGTCGGCGGCCATCAAAATCCATGGTGAGGTCTCGCCAGGGAGTGGACGGCACGGGCAAGGGTGCGAGCGTGCCCGCCAGCTTGGATTGCTCATGCTTGGCATGCTGACACACTGGGCACTGCCGCACGTAGTCGGTGCCGTCGGTCTTCAATCCGTCCCACACGAAAAGTTTCTTGATGCGCTGGTAGGTGGCCGTAGCGCCGGAGTGACCACCGACCGCGCTGTCATGCAGAGCGTTGATGAGCTTGGTGCGCAAGGGCGTGTTCTTGCCGATCCACAGGCGCTCCTGCTTGCGGATGAGTCCCTTGTAGAGCTCGTACCCGTCGTTGTCGGGACTGCGGATCGCGAGCTGCGCTAGGCGATCCTGCGCATCGGCGTCTATGGCGTAGGAGTTTGCCACTTCTTGCACCCATGCTGGCTGGCAAATGGAGAGCGCGTCGAGGTTCAGAGTCGCGCCCACGCGAGAGAGAGCGTCAGCGGCTCCATTTTCGCTAACGCGACGGTAGCGGAACTTGAATTGGAGCCCCACCAGCTTGGCCATGGCCTTGCGTTGCAGGTCGGTGGCGAGTTGCTGATCTTGCAGGTTGCAGAGGCTTTTGTGATCCATGATGATGGTGAACGGGCCCCGTTGCAAGTACGCCCGCCACTTCTCGACGGCCGTCATGACGGCGATGAACTCCTTCTCATACGCCGACAGCCTCTGGTTGCACACGCCCAGGGTCTTGCTGAGAAACGCCACCGGGTGCCCTTCCTGCGCCAGCACCGCGCCGACGCCGGTGTCGCACGCGTCCATCTCGATCGCGAACGGGCGCGCGAAATCTGGGAGCGCGAGCACGGGCGCGGTCACCATTGCACGCTTGAGGAGATCGAACGCCACCCGCGCCCTCTCCGTCCACACGAAACCCTTCTTGGTCAGCAAGGTAGTGAGCGGCTTGGCGATGATGTCGTAGTGCGTGATGAACTTGCGATAGTAGCCGGTGAGGCCGAGGAAGCCACAAAGCTCGGTTGCGTTGGTTGGGGTAGGCCATGCCACCATAGCTTGCGTCTTCTCGGGGTCCGTGGCGACGCCGTCCTTGGAAATGATATGGCTGAGGTAGGAGATGCTATCCTGAGTGAAAGAGCACTTGGACTCCTTGGCGTACAGTTGGTGCTCGCGGAGCAGGGCGAGGACGAGACGAAGATGCTCCAAGTGCTCCTCCAATGTTTCACTGAAGATCAAAATGTCATCCAGAAATATGATCACAAACTTACGCACGTACTTGGCGAAGATTGCATTCATCAGACACTGGAAAGTTGCCGGTGCGTTCGACAGTCCGAATGGCATGACCTTGAAGTGAAAGTGGCCATGGTGCGTCTTGAACGCCGTCTTTTCTTCGTCGCCCTCGCGCATGCGTATCTGGTGGTAACCAGCGCGGAGGTCCATCTTGGAAAAGAAGGCCGCTCCGGCCAACTCGTCGAGCAATTTATCCATGATGGGCAGAGGAAACTTGTTCTTGACCGTGGCGTCATTGAGCCGGCAATAATTGACGCAGAAACGCCAGGTTTCGTCCTTCTTCTTGACGAGCAGCATGGGCGCGGCGAACAGACTCATGATGTGCTTGATTACACCGGACTGGAGCATCTCCTGCACCTGATGCTCGATCTCGTCTTTCTGCAGGGCGAGTAGCGATACGGGCGCGAGTTGGCAGGGCGTGCGTCGTCCACCAAGGTGATGGCGTGATCATAGCGGTGATGTGGAGGCAAGCCCTTGGGGTCGGCAAACACGTCAGCGAAGTCAAGACGCTCTGCACACTGGGTGGCACCTTGGTAGCTTGCGGCTCAGGTGCACGGGACAAGTCGACGACCGCCATGTACCAAATGTCGTTGCCCGCTTTCCATTTGCGTAATTGCTCGGGCTCGATTTCTTCCATCTTCTTGTTCTGCTTGGGTCAAACACCTTGCAGGGTGATCATGGCGCCATGGTGCTCAAAGGTCAGTGTCTTCTTGAACAAGTGGCAGCTCATCGGGCTGAACTGCTCCAACCAGTCCATGCCGAGCACGGCGTCGTAGGCCCCCAAATCCAGTTGCCTCATATCGGTGGTGAACGTGTGCCCTTGAATCCACCAGGTCAGCCCTTGCACCATACTATTACAGGTCACGCGCTCACCGTTGGCCACTCGGACCTCCACCGCGGGCACGGGAACAGATGGTGCATGCATGCGCTTGGCGAATGCCTTGGAGACGAAGTTGTGTGTGCTCCCTGAGTCCACCAATAACAACATGACCTGATTGCCGACGAGCGCGCGTAGACGGATGGTGTGCGGCGACTCTGTACCGGCAACAACGTGTGTGGACAGCACGCAACACTCAGGTACGGGATCTTGATCAGCCGGCGCGTTGAGCAAGTCCAGGGCGTGAACAACATCGTCACTCAGCACTTCGCCATGGTCCCCGACCTGAATTGTGAGCAGTGAGTGGACGGTTTGCATCGATGGTCGTGGGAGTAACGATCCCCGCACTTGAAACGGAGGTGTTGGCACGTCGGTGCTCCTGGAGTTGCCGCTCGCGTGCCAGGTCATCGTTGGGCACTACAGCACCTCCAGGCCGTGGTTCCCCCACAACTCGGGGAGGAAGCGGTGGGGGAGGTGGTCTCCCCACCGGAATGACCCATGGTCAAGCACGTTGCGTGCCTGCCTCCTCCACGATCCGTGAAGGAAATATGCCCTAGAGGCAATAATAAAGTTATTATTTATTTCCTTATATCATGATAAATGTTTATTATTCATGCTAGAATTATATTAACCGAAAACTTAGTACATGTGTGAATACATAGACAAACAGAGTGTCCCTAGTATGCCTCTACTTGACTAGCTCGTTAATCAAAGATGGTTAAGTTTCCTAGCCATGGACATGTGTTGTCATTTGATGAACGGGATCACATCATTAGAGAATGATGTGATGGACAAGACCCATCCGTTAGCTTAGCATAATGATCGTTCAGCTTTAGTGCTACTACTTTCTTCATGACTTATACATGTTCCTCTGACTATGAGATTATGCAACTCCCGAATACTGGAGGAACACCTTGTGTGCTATCAAACGTCACAACGTAACTGGGTGATTATAAAGATGCTCTACAGGTGTCTCCGATGGTGTTTGTTGAGTTGGCATAGATCGAGATTAGGATTTGTCACTCCGTCTATCGGAGAGGTATCTCTAGGCCCTCTCGGTAATGTACATCACTATGAGCCTAGCAAACAATGTGACTAATGAGTTAGTTGCGAGATGATGCATTATGAAACGAGTAAAGAGACTTGCCAGTAACGAGATTGAAGTAGGTATGATGATACCACGATCGAATCTCGGGCAAGTAACATACCGATGACAAAGGGAACAACGTATGTTGTTATGCGGTTTGACCGATAAAGATCTTCGTAGAATATGTAGGAGCCAATATGAGCATCCAGGTTCCGTTATTGGTTATTGACTGGAGATGTGTCTCGGTCATGTCTACATATTTCTCGAACCCGTAGGGTCCGCACGCTTAACGTTCGATGACGATTTGTATTATGAGTTATGTGATTTGATGTACCGAAGGTTGTTCAGAGTCTCAGATGAGATCGCGGACATGACGAGGAGTCTCGAAATGGTCGAGACGTAAAGATCGATATATTGGAAGGCTATATTCAGACATCGGAAAGGTTCCGAGTGATTCGGATATTTTTCGGAGTACCGGAGAGTTACAGGAATTCGCCGGGGAAGTTGATGTAGGGTGGAACCCTAGATGGCCGATCTTTCACGAAAGTAGCGGATCCCGTGATGAACACGAAGAACACGAGGGGGAAAACGAGGGGAAACACGAGAGAAACACTAAAACCAACAAGAATGATCACACATGTGCTAGAACCATGAACACAAAGAGAGATACACGATCCAAAGTCAACAAAGGACGATACAAAGGGTAACTTCTTCTTCTCCGCGAGGAGGTCTTGAATCCACAAGGGGATCTTCCCGTGAGGGGTCTTGAATCCAAGGTGAATCTTCTCCGTAGAGGGGCCGCGGTCTCTCTCGTGGAGTAGATCCGATATGGATGAGCGATGCTCTATCTCTAATATGAGCTTACACAATGCTAACCCTAAAATGTAGGTAGGAGAAGAGTATATATAGTCTAGGTGGGCAAAGGGGTACACGGGCCTCGGGCCCTTACACTGTGCGCAGACAGGGGAGGCCGGACATCCGGGCGTCGGGCCGGATGTCCGGGCTTTCACGAGGGGCCGGATGTCCGGGCTGCAGACGCTGCCCTTGTTGCTCTCTGGATAGGCGGTGTCCGGATATCCGGGCGGGAGGCCGGATTTCCGGGAGCTCGGGGAGGGCCGAATGTTCGGGCTGGCGGGGCCGAATGTTCGGGGCCTATAGATGCTTGGTGGTTGTGCAGCTGTGGTGGACGACGCTCCAGGGGCCGGATGTCCGGGGTCGTGGCCGGATGTCCGGGGCCTGGGAGGTGTTCTTGACTCCTTCCATTGGTTCTCTTCATCCGTGAACTTGGGGACTTGTTCATCTTCACATGCATCTTCGGGACGGTCCTCTTGGTACCTGATCATGCACAACATCTCGAATTTAAGTAGTAGCCATGTCTCGAGAGGATCATATGCAATATCACTAAGGAGAGAAGTCACCTCGGTCTCGAGAGCTCTAGCTCTAGCTCGAGTCATAGGTCCTCTTGGCACTTCGTGAGACGATGGTAGGTCCATGGGGATGACCGTAGGATGCTCCGGATCATCTCCCCTCCCTTGGGAAGATCCGACCTCGGATCGAAATCCTCGTCACCATGGTAGGGCGAGAGATCTTTGACGTTGAAGATGTTGCTCACAGAGTACTTGTCGCGTGGAATGTCAATCTTGTAGGTGTTGTTGTTGTTGTAGCGTTCAAGCACCTTGAAAGGTCCATCCGCTCGTGGTCGAAGTTTGGACTTGCGTTCGTGGGGGAAGCGGTCCTTGCGAAGGTGTAGCCACACAAGATCTCCAGTGTTGAACACCATGGGGTGCTTGTTGATGTTGAGCTTGGTCGCAAGTCGTTGTACTTGACGCTCGATGGCGTGCCTTGTATCTTCATGCACCTTCTTGAGATGGTTCACACGTGCACTTGCGTCCATATTGATGCGCTCTTGTAGTGGTAGAGGGAGAATGTCCAAAGGGGACAATGGGTTGAATCAGTAGACGACCTCGAAGGGGGACTTGCCGGTAGTTGAGTGTCTTGCGCGTTTGTAGGCGAACTCGGTGATAGGTAGACACTCCTCCCACTCCTTGATGTTCTTCTTGATTAACACTCGAAGTAGAGCGGAGAGTGTTCGGTTGGTCACCTCCGTTTGGTCGTCGGTTTGTGGATGGTACGCCGTGGAGGAGAGTAGCTTGATTCCGAGCTTGGCGCATAGGGTCTTCCAAAAGTAACTCAAGAACTTGACGTCGTGGTCCGAGACAATCGTATTTGGCACTCCATGTAGTTGTAAGATTTCCCTACAAAAGATATTGGCAACATGTGAAGCATCGTCTATCTTGTTGCAAGGAATGAAATGTGCCATCTTAGAGAATCGGTCCACAACAACAAATACCGAATCCTTTCCATTTCTAGTTCTAGGCAATCCAAGTACAAAATCCATGCTAATGTCTTCCCATGGTTGATATGGAATTGGGAGAGGTATATAAAGTCCATGGGATTGAGCTTTAGACTTAGCTTTGCGACATGAAGAGCATCGGTTGGTGAAGCGATTGACTTCGCGAAACATCTTGGGCCAATAATATTTCTTGGAGAGCATAGCAAAAGTCTTGTCGCGTCCAAAATGTCCCATTAGTCCTCCTCCATGAGATTCCTGTAAAAGCAATAAACGAAGAGAAGACTCGGGGATGCAAAGTTTGTTAGCTCTCATAAGATATCCATCTTTGATGTAATAGCGTTCCCAAGATGTATGCGTCAAACACTTGGCATGAGGAGTAGCAAAAGTGGGATCATGTGCATACAAGTCTTTTATGTGCTCAAAGCCAATGACATCCAATTCAAGTTGAGTAACAAGCATGCATATGCGGGAAAGATCGTCCACCACAACATTTTCCTTACCTTTAATGTACTTGATGACATAAGGAAAAGACTCAATGAATTCACTCCATTTAGCATGACACTTGTTCAACTTGGTTTGACCCTTAAGGTATTTAAGAGTTTCATGATCGGTATGAATGATAAATTCATGAGGGCGAAGATAATCTTCCCATTCATGCAAAACTCGCACTAAAGCATATAACTCTTTGTCCTAGATGGGGTAATTGAGTTGCGCTCCAGAAAGTTTCTCACTAAAGTAAGCTATGGGGCGCTTCTCTTGCGTTAACACACCTCCTATGCCATTACCACTAGCATCACAATGAATCTCAAAGGCTTTGTCAAAGTTGGGTAATGCAAGCATGGGAGCATGAGTGAGCAAATTCTTAAGCTCATTGAAAGCGGTGTCTTGGGATGGTCCCCAAACAAAAGGCGCATTTTTCTTGCTCCAAGCATGCAAAGGTGAAGCAATGGTGTTGAAGTTCTTCACAAATCTACGGTAGAAACCGGCTAAACCAAGGAAGCTACGCACGTGATGCAAGTTGGTTGGTTATGGCCAAGTTTTAATAGCATTGATCTTGGAATCATCAACATGAACACCCTTAGAGGAAACTACAAAACCCAAGAAAACGAGCTTATCAACGCCAAAAAGGCACTTTTCCATGTTAGCATAGAGACACTCTTTTCGAAGAGTTTGCAAAACGGTTCAAACATGGGTGACCTGATCTTTAAGAGATTTGCTATAAACAAGGATATCATCGAAGTAGACCACAACAAACTTACCAATGTAAGGGCGAAAGACATGATTCATAAGACGCATAAAAGTACCAGGTGCTTCCGATAAACCCATAGGCATGACTAACCACTCATACAAACCAAACTTTGTTTTGAAAGCGGTTTTCCATTCATCACCCTCTTGTATGCGGATTTGATAGTAACCACTTTTAAGATCAATTTTGGAAAATATAGTGGCACCACTAAGTTCATCAAGGCATGGAATGGGATACCTATAGCGAAGGGTGATAGCATTTATAGGTATACAATCGGAGCACATGCGAAAGCTACTGTCTCATTTTGGCACAAGAATGACCGGAACGGCACAAGGACTCAAACTTTCACGCACATGTCCATGGTCTATGAGATGCTTTACTTGCCTTTGTATTTCTTTGATTTCTTCAGGGTTGACTCGGTAGGGAGCTTTGTTCGGAAGTGGTGCTCCGGGGATGAGGTCGATGCGTTGCTCGATTCCTCGTAGTGGAGGTAGTCCCAGAGGTAGCCCGTCGGGGAAAACATCTTGGAATTCCTGCAAAAGAGAAGACAATACTAAAGGTCGAGTGTGATAGGTGTTAGCTTTTGTTGCCTCGTCCTTGCACAAAAGGACATAGTGTAGGACACTAGATGGGTTCTCACACACTCCTCTTATCTCACTTTTGGTGGCAAATAGAACTAAGTTCTTCTTGTCGCTCATCGTGGAGGCACTCAATTTGGGCTTGTGGCGCTCACTCTCTTTTTGGTGGTTCGCTCTCTCACTATTCTCTCCACGATGGGTGGCTTGCTTGTCGGTGATCACTTGGCTTGGAGACATAGGGCGAAGTACGTACTCCTTTCCTTTCATCTTGAAGATGTAGTGGTTCGTTTGGCCGTTGTGGATGACACCTCTATCACATGGCCGTCCAAGAAGAAGGTGGCAAACGGTCATTGGAACGACATCACACTCCAAAGTGTCTTCGTAAGCTCCGATTTTGAAGGAGACTTGCACTCTATGCTCGACTTGAATAGTGCCGGAGTCGCTTAGCCATTGAACTTTGTAGGGATGTGGGTGCTTCGTCTTGGGCAATTGGAGCTTGGAGCAAAGTTCTTCACTTGCTAAGTTATGACAACTCCCTCCATCGATGATGACCTTGACGGACCTTCCATTGATGCCGGCCTTGGTATAAAAGATGTGGCATCGTTGGTCTTCTTCTTGTTGATGTTCAGGAGTCAAGAACTTGGAGACAACAAGAGCGGGACTTGAATCTTCATCACAAAAGACTTATTCCTCTTCATCCTTCAATTGTCGGTGCATGGCGACTTGCTCAAGTGCTTCCGTTTCTCCTTCACTCATGGAGTTGTATGTACCATCGTCGTTGAGGATCATGGTTCTCTTGTTGGTACACTCAAAGGACTTGTGGCCTTGGCCTCCGCATGTGAAACATTTGAAGGAACTTGTCTTGACGGTCTCATCGGTTGGGGTAGATGATGATGAAGCTCTCGGCTTGAAGTTGCTTGTTGTAGGAGGATGACTTGGAGTAGTCGAACTTTTCTTGTAACTCGACTTCTAGACGTTGCTTGTAGAAGGCTTGGTTGAGGTAGACGGTGTTGGAGTCGTTGAAGCTTGGGTGTTGGAGAAGCCATATGACTTGGATGAGAACTTGGCATACTTGAAGTCTTCTTGCACTTGACGTTCCGCTTTGGTAGCTTGATGCACTAGCTCGATGAGGTTCGAGTATGGTTGGAAGTCGGCGATCTTCTTGGTGGGATGATTGATTCCATTCAAGAAATGTGCCATAGTTTGCTCATCATCTTCCGTGACATTGGCTCGTATCATTGCAATCTCCATTTCCTTGTAGTACTCTTCAACGCTCTTTGTTCCTTGCTTGAGTAGTTGGAGTTTCTTGAAGGGGTCGCAATTGTAGCAGGTAGGCACGAAGCGTGCTCTCATGACATCCTTCATTTGCGCCCAATTAGTGATGGGCGGTTCACCTTTTGCCTCTCGGCGCTCAATGACTTCTTCCCACCAAATGAGGACATAGTCTTGGAACTCAAGGGATGCCATCGTGATCTTCTTCTCTTCTTCATAGTTGTGTAAGAGGAAGATTTTGTCGACCTTCAATGCCCATGAAAGGTACTCTTCGAGATCATTGCTTCCATTGAACTTGGGCATGGTGAACTTTAGCTTGCCGTAGTGTTGCTCTTCATTGTGTTCGGGTCGAGGATGATGACGTCCTTGACGAGGAGGATCGTATCTCACAACTTGCTCTTGCCGTGGAGGATTTCCATTGTATTCTTGTTCTTGTTGAACTTGATGTTCTTGGCGAGCTTGTGGAGGAACTTGTCGAGCTTGATGTTGCACACGAGCTTGACATAATCATTCTTGAACTTCTTCACGAAGTGCTTCTTCATGTTCACGAGCTTGTTGGCCTCGGTTGGCTACGGCTTGACTTGATTCTCGGAGGGCACGTTGTGCCTAAAGTGCTTAAGCTTCTCACAATTGTTGCTCTTGACGTTGTGCCTCGGCATCTTGTGCTTCTTGGTGAAGTCGCGCTCGCTCTTCCTCTTCATGTTGGCGTTGTCGTTGCCGTTCTCGTGCTTGTGCAAAGGTAGCTTGGTTTTGATGATGTCATTGTTCTTGAGAGTTGTTGTCGTGTATAGGGTTGCGGTTGGCTTGACGATCTTGGTGCGGCGCACGACGAAGAGTATTTGATGTCGGTGTACTTGAGCCGGAGATGGTGTAGTCGGAGTGTCGACTTGAGCGGCTCTGTCTTGATGAGGACGAAGTGGAAGAAGAGCGGTTGAGCAACAAAGCACGGATCTTGTCCATTATTGCATCGTTCTCTTGCTTGTGGTCGTCAAGCTTGTGGTCGAAGTAATCTCTTCTGCGTTGTTCGGAGAGTCACAAGTCGGTGGCGAGGTTGTTGATGCGTTCACTCATTGCTTGTTGCTCCTGATGCAAAGCAAGTTGTGCACCAAAGAGGTGGCTCTTGTGACGTAGGAGTTCATGTCTTCGTCTTGCCCGATAAAGAGTGGGTTGGTAGAAGTACTTGGCCTATCCATCATTCCAAGAGAAATATGTGAGTGGGAGAAGGATAAGAACTTATACCAAATGTACCTTGACCGATGTTGAAGATGGATCAAAGATCAGTCCAATGTGGAACAAGGAAATAGCACAATTGGTACCAATTCTTGTCGGTTTCTCAAACCTACACAAGTAAAAGCTTATGGTGGAGCTTGGTTAGGATTGTGGCACAAAATTTGATGCAATTGTTAGTGAGCTTCAATAATGTTGGAAAAGATTCGCAAGTTTGCAATGCAACAAGTAGACCAAGCAAAATATGGTACACGGAAACACGCACGCAAAGAGATAAGTGGGGTCGTGCAACCAAGGATGAGCCAAAATGTGGAATCCACGAAAATGCTCTTGTTGCACAACACTAGAGAGACGCTAGCACGATTGCACAATAGGCGGATACGAAGACTTGTGCGCAACCTCTACTAAGCAAAAATGCAATGACTTCTATCCCAAGTATGCTCTATGTATGGTGTTTCGATGATATGATCCAAGATGATCTAGTATGACAATCTTAATGTTGTATGATGCTATGGTTCTTGCTTAAAAGCTCTTTGATTATCTTTCCCTTTTGCTTAAAAGCTTGTCTGGCTCTTTGTTGTTTGAGCTCTTGTCTCATGCAATGCTTCACGAACCAAGATAGCAATTGTGTATGCGATGACAACCTTGTGACACAAGAGATGATACCAAGATATGCACCAACGATATACGTATGCTATGGGAAGTATGATCACTAATGTGCACAAGTCACGTTGCCGGCAATACTCAAAGGCTAGTCTCGATGGGTAAGCGACGCAAAAGAGTAAGGCTATGATGGCTATCAATGTAATGGAAAGAATGATGTATCACTAAACCAAGATGAGTTTACCGCTTGATGTTGGTTGTTTGTAAGCAAGAAACGGTCAACGGTGTCAAAAATGGTGAAGTGGTCATCGTTGATGACGCGTCCGTGGCGAATATGAGCGGCGGTGATGTTGATGTCGAACCGTACCTAAATAGCCGAAACACAATAGGACATGGAACCGCAACTCAAATTCTCAAGGCAAAAACGGGACAAAATTGTCGGAGTTGGGAGTGGTAAGCGATGGTGGTGTATGTGGTATATGGCGGTGCTATGCGGAAGTGGTGGTGTTATGCGAAAGTGTATGTGGGCACCGGAACAAAATTTGGCGAAATATGGACGGAAAACGGGCGGTCGATGGAAGTGATGCTGCCAGGGGCCGGATGTCCGGGCTGTGGATCCGTGGATGAACTCGATGAACTTCGCGTGGAGAGGTCAAATCCGGGCAAAATTCGGGGGAATTTGTGGATGGAAATTGGGAAAAGATGATGGAAAGCTAGATCTACCTGCAACACATGAAATCAGCGGATCAAATCCAAGAAAACTTCATCACACCAGCAAATCACAAAAAACATTTGGGGCTATTTTTGTGGGGAATTTTCGAATTAGGGACAAAATCAACAAAACAAGGCTAGAAAACACAACGGGGAGGCTCCAAAATCGTGATCAACGTGGCTCTAGATACCAAGATGATGTAGGGTGGAACCCTAGATGGCCGATCTTTCACGAAAGAAGCGGA
This sequence comes from Triticum urartu, assembly GCF_003073215.2. Taxonomy (NCBI): domain Eukaryota; kingdom Viridiplantae; phylum Streptophyta; class Magnoliopsida; order Poales; family Poaceae; genus Triticum; species Triticum urartu. The sequence goes on along the minus strand of NC_053028.1, from coordinate 139,537,366 downwards.
TCCCGCGATGAACCCGAAGAACACGAGGGGGGAAACGAGGGGAAACACGAGCGGAAACACGAGAGAAACACTAAAACCAACACGAATGATCACACATGTGCTAGATTCATGAACACAAAGAGAGATACACGATCCAAAGTCAACAAAGGACGATACAAAGGGTAACCGGTTCTTCTCCGTGAGGAGGTCTCGAATCCACAAGGGGATCTTCCTGTGAGGGGTCTTGAATCCAAGGTGGATCTTCTCCGTAGAGGGGCTGCGGTCTCTCTCGTGGAGTAGATCCGATATGGATGAGCGATGATCTATCTCTAATATGAGCTTACACAACGCTAACCCTAAAACATAGGTAGGAGAAGAGTATATATAGTCTAGGTGGGCGAAGGGGTACACGGGCCTCAGGCCCTTACACTGTGCGCAGACAGGGGAGGCTGGATGTCCGGGGTCGGGCCGGATGTCTGGGCTGGGGTGGCCGGATGTCCGGGCTGGAGGCGCTGCCCTTGTTGCTCTCTGGATAGGTTGTGTCAGGATATCCGGGCGGGAGGCCAGATTTCCGGGAGCTCGGGAAGGGCCGGATGTCCGGGCTGGCGGGGCCGGATGTCCGGGGCCTGTAGATGCTTGGCGGTTGTGCAGCTGTGGTGGACGACACTCCAGGGGCCGGATGTCCGAGGTCGTGGCCGGATGTCTGGGGCCTGGGAGGTGTTCTTGACTCCTTCCGTTGGTTCTCTTCATTCGTGAACTTGGGGACTTGTTCATCTTCACGTGCATCTTCGGGGGGTCCTCTTGGTACCTGATCATGCACAACATCTCGGATTTAGGTAGTAGCCATGTCTCAAGAGGATCATATGCAATATCACTAAGGAGAGAAGTCACCTCGAGAGCTCTAGCTCTAGCTCGAGTCATAGGTCCTCTTGGCACTTCGTGAGACGATGGTAGGTCCATGGGGATGACCGTAGGATGCTCCACATCAGAAGTAATGGGCCTTAATGGGCTATGCGGGAAAGGATAGAAGGGCCTCAAGGGGTGGCTGCGCGCCCCCATGGGCTGGTCCGAATTGGACTAGGGAGGGGGCGGCGCCCCCCTCTTTCCTTCTCTCCCTCTTCCCCTTCCTTGTTCTCCTACTCCAACTAGGGAAAGGGGGAAACCTACTCCTACTAGGAGTAGGAATCCCCCTTGGGGCGCGCCATAGAGCGGGCCGGCCCTCCCCTCCTCCACTCCTTTATATACTGGGGAGAGGGGAACCCCATAGACACACAAGTTGACTGTTGTCTTAGCCGTGTGCGGTGCCCCCTCCACAGATTTCCACCTCGGTCATATCGTTGCAGTGCTTAGGCGAAGCCCTACGCCGGTAGCTTCATCATCACCGTCACCACGCCGTCGTGCTGACGAAACTCTCCCTCGGCCTCAACTGGATCAAGAGTACGAGGGACATCACCGAGCTAAATGTGTGCAGATCGCGGAGGTGCCGTATCTTCGGTGCTAGGATTGGTTGGATCGTGAAGACGTACGACTACATCAATCGCGTTTTCATAATGCTACCGCTTTCGGTCTACGAGGGTACGTGGACAACACTCTCCCCTCTCATTGCTATGCATCACCTAGATGGATCTTGCGTGTGCGTAGGAATTTTTTTGAAATTACTGCGTTCCCCAACGATGGCATCTGAGCCAGGTCTATACGTAGATGTTATATGCACGAGTAGAACACAAAGGAGTTGTGGGCGTGGGTATATACATATTGCTTGCCGTCACTAGTTGTTTCTTGATTCAGCGGTATTGTTGGATGAAGCGGCCCAGACCGACATTACACGTACGCTTACGCAAGACTGGTTCTACCGACGTGCTTTGCACATAGGTGGCTGGTGGGTGTCAGTTTCTCCAACTTTAGTTGAATCGGATTCAATGAATAGGGTTCTTTCTGAAGATCAAAAAGCAGTCACTATACCGCGTTGTGGTTTTTGATGCGTAGGTAAGAACGGTTCTTGCTCAGCCCATAGTAGCCACATAAAACTTGCAACAACAAAGTAGAGGACGTCTAACTTGTTTTTGCAGGGCATGTTGTGATGTGATATGGTCAAGACATGATGCTAAATTTATTGTATGAGATGATCATGTTTTGTAACATAGTTATCGGCAACTGGCAGGAGCCATATGGTTGTCACTTTATTGTATGAAATGCAATCGCCATGTAATTGCTTTACTTTATCACTAAGCAGTAGTGATAGTCGTAGAAGCAATAGCTAGCGAGACGACAATGATGCTTCGATGGAGATCAAGATGTCAAGCCGGTAACGATGGTGACCATGACAGTGCTTTGGAGATGGAGATCAAAGACACAAGATGATGATGGCCATATCATATCACTTATATTGATTGCATGTGATGTTTATCCTTTATGCATCTTATTTTGCTTAGTTCGGCGGTAGCATTATAAGATGATCTCTCACTAAATTTCAAGGTATAAGTGTTCTCCCTGAGTATGCACCGTTGCTAAAGTTCGTCATGCCGAGACACCACGTGATGATCGGGCGTGATAAGCTCTACGTTCACATACAACGGGTGCAAGCCAGTTTTGCACACGCAGAATACTCAGGTTAAACTTGACAAGACTAGCATATGCTGATATGGCCTCAGAACACTGAGACCGAAAGGTCGAGCGTGAATCATATAGTAGATATGATCAACATAGTGATGTTCACCATTGAAAACTACTCCATCTCACGTGATGATCGAACATGGTTTAGTTGATATGGATCACGTGATCACTTAGATGAATAGAGGGATGTCTATCTAAGTGGGAGTTCTTAAGTAATATGATTAATTGAACTTTAATTTATCATGAACTTAGTCCTGAGAGTATTTGCATAACTATGTTGTAGATCAATAGCTCGTGATGTAGCTCCCCGTTTATTTTTTATATGTTCCTAGAGAAAAATAAGTTGAAAGACGATAGTAGCAATGATGCGGACTAGGTCCATGATCTGAGGTTTATCCTCATCGCTGCACAGAAGAATTATTTCCTTGATGCACCGCTAGGTGATGGACATATTGCAGGAGCAGATGCAGACGTTATGAATGTTTGGCAAAGCTCAGTATGATGACTACTTGATAGTTTAGTGCACCATGCTTTATGGCTTAGAACCGGGACTTCAATAATGTTTTGAAATGTCACGGAGCATATGAGATGTTCTAAGAGCTGAAATTGGTATTTCAGATTCATGCCCGAGTCAAGAGGTATGAGACCTCTAACGAGTACTTTGCCTACAAGATGGAGGAGAATAGCTCAACCATTGAGCATGTGCTTAGAATGTTTGAGTACTACAATCGCTTGAATCAAGTGGGAGTTAATCTTCCAGATAATATAGTAATTAACAAAGTTCTCTAGTCACTATCAGCAAGTTACTGGAACTTCATGATGAACTGTAATATGCAAGGGATGACAAAAACGATTCCCCGAGCTCTTCGCGATGCTGAAATCGGTGAAGGTAGAAATCAAGAAAAGCATCAAGTCTTGATGGTTGACAAGACCACTAGTTTCAAGTAAAAGGGAAAAGGAAAGAAAGGTAACTTCAAGAAGAATGGCAATCAAAGTTTACACTCCCATGAAGAAGCCCAAAGCTAGACCCAAGCCTGAAACTGAGTGCTTCTACTGCAACGGAAATGGTCGCTGGAAGTGGAACTGCCCTAGATACTTAGCGGATAAGAAGGATGGCATAGTGAACAAAGGTATATTTGATATACATGTTATTGATGTGTACTTTACTAGTGTTTATAGCAAACCCCTCGGTATTTGATACTAGTTCAGTTGCTAAGAGTAGTAACTCGAAATGGGAGTTGCAAAATAAACAGAGACTAGTTAAGGGCGAGGTGATGATGTGTGTTGGAAGTGATTCCAAGGTTGATAAGATCACCATCGCACACTCCCTTTACCTTCGGGATTAGTGTTGAACCTAAAATAAATGTTATTTGGTGTTTGCGTTGAGCATGAATATGATTCTATCATGTTTATTACAATACGGTTATTCATTTAAGTCAAAGAATAATTGTTGTTCTATTTAAATGAATAAAACCTTCTATGGTCATACACTCAATATAAATGGTTTATTGAATCTGAAGGAAATATGCCCTAGAGGAAATAATAAAGTTATTATTTATTTCCTTATATCATGATAAATGTTTATTATTCATGCTAGAATTGTATTAACCGGAAACATGATACATGTGTGAATACATAGACAAACAGAGCGTCACTAGTATGCCTCTACTTGACTAGCTCGTTAATCAAAGATGGTTATGTTTCCTAGCCATAGACAAAGAGTTGTCATTTGATTAACGGGATCACATCATTAGGAGAATGATGTGATTGACTTGACCCATTCCGTTAGCTTAGCACTTGATCGTTTAGTTTGTTGCTATTGCTTTATTCATGACTTATACATGTTCCTATGACTATGATATTATGCAACTCCCGTTTACCGGAGGAACACTTTGTGTGCTACCAAACGTCACAACGTAACTGGGTGATTATAAAGGTGCTCTACAGGTGTCTCCGAAGGTACTTGTTGGGTTGGCGTATTTCAAGATTAGGATTTGTCACTCCGATTGTCGGAGAGGTATCTCTGGGCCCACTCGGTAATACACATCACTTAAGCCTTGCAAGCATTGTAACTAATAAGTTAGTTGCGGGATGATGTGTTACTGAACGAGTAAAGAGATTTACCGGTAATGAGATTGAACTAGGTATTGATATACTGACGATCGAATCTCGAGCAAGTAATATACTGATGACAAAAGGAACAACGTATGTTGTTATGCGGTTCGACCGATAAAGATCTTCGTAGAATATGTAGGAGCCAATATGAGCATCCAGGTTCCGCTATTGGTTATTGAACGGAGACATGTCTCGGTCATGTCTACATAGTTCTCGAACCCGTAGGGTCCGCACGCTTAAAGTTCGATGATGGTTATATTATGAGTTTATGTTTTTTGATGTACCGAAGGTAGTTTGGAGTCCCGGATGTGATTACGGACATGACGAGGAGTCTTGCAATGTTCAAGACGTAAAGATCGATATATTGGATGACTATATTTGGATACCGGAATGGTTCCGGGTGAGATCGGGATAATGCCGGAGCACCGGGAGGTTATCGGAACCCCCCGGGAAGTATATGGGCCTTAATGGGCTTTAGTGGAAAGGAGGGGAAAGGAGAAAGGGAGGGCCCCCCCAAGCCCAATCCGAATTGGGAGGGGGGTCGTCCCCCCTTTCCTTCCTCCCTCCTTCCTTTTCCTTCCCTCTCTCTCCAAATAGGAAAAGGAGGAGTCCTACTCCCGGTGGGAGTAGGACTCCCCCCTTGGGCGCGCCTCCTTCCCTTGGCCGGCCCTCTCCTCCCCTACTTTATATACGGAGGAGAGGGGCACCCCATAGACAGAACAATTGATCTCTTGGATCTTTTAGCCGTGTGTGGTGCCCCTCTCCACCATAGTCCACCTCGGTAATATTGTAGGGGTACTTAGGCGAAGCCCTGCGACAGTAGAACATCAACATCGTCACCACGCCGTCGTGCTGACAGAACTCTCCCTCAAAGCTCGGCTGGATCGGAGTTCGAGGGACGTCATCAAGTTGAACGTGTGCAGAACTCGGAGGTGCCGTGCGTTCGGTACTTGATCGGTCGGATCATGAAGACGTACGACTACATCAATGGCGTTGTGCTAACGCTTCCGCTTTCGGTCTACGAGGGTACGTGGACACACTCTCCCCTCTCGTTGCTATGCATCACCATGATCTTGCGTGTGCATAGGAATTTTTTTGAAATTACTATGTTACCCAACAGAATCTCGATCATAGTGATACACATATTCATAATATTGAAGCCAAAAGATTCAAAGTTAATAATGATAGTGCAACTTATTTGTGGCATTGCCGTTCATGTCATATTGGTGTAAAGCGCATGAAGAAACTCCATGTTGATGGGCTTTTGGAATCACTTGATGCTTGCGAACCATGCCTCATGGGTAAGATGACTAAGACTTCGTCTTCTGGAACAATGGAGCAAGCAACTGACTTATTGGAAATAATACATACTAATGTATGCGGTCCGATAAGTGTTGAGGCTCGCAGCGGGTATCGTTATTTTCTGACCTTCACAGATGATTTATCTACTTGATGAAATATAAGTCTGAAACATTTGAAAGTTCAAAGAATTTTAGAGTGAAGTGGAAAATCATCGTAACAAGAAAAAGTTTCTACGATCTGACCGCAGAGACGAATATTTGAGTTACGAGTTTGGTCTTCATTTGAAACAATGTGGAATAGTTTCGCAACTCACACCACCCGTAACACCATAGCGTAATGGTCTGTCCGAACGTCGTAATCTTACTTTATTAGATATGGTGCGATCTATAATGTCTCTTACTAATTTACCGCTATAGTTTTGGGGTTATGCACTAGAGACAGCTGCATTCACGTTAAAAAGGGCACCATCTAAATCCTTTGAGACGACACCGTATGAACTATGGTTTGGCAAGAAACCAAAGTTGTCGTTTCTTAAAGTTTGGGGTTGCGATGCTGATGTGAAAAAGTTTCAAACTGATAAGCTCGAACCCAAATCGGAGTAGTGCGTCTTCATAGGATACCCAAAAGAAACTGTTGGGTACACCTTCTATCACAGATTCGAAGGCAAGACATTTTGTTGCTAAGAATGGATCCTTTCTAGAGAAGGATTTTCTCTTGAAAGAAGTGAGTGGGAGGAAATTAGAACTTGATGAGGTAATTGTACCTTCTCCCGAATTGGAAAGTAGTTCATCACAGAAATCAGTTCCAGTGATGCCTACACCGATTAGTGAGGAAGTTAATGATGATGATCATGAAACTTCAGATCAAGTTACTACCGAACCTCGTAGGTCAACAGAGTATGGTCCGCACCAGAGTGGTCGGTAATCCTATTCTGGAAGTCATGTTACTAGACGATGACGAACCTACGAACTATGAGGAAGCGATGATGAGCCTAGATTCCGCGAAATGGCTTGAGGCCATGAAATCTGAGATGCGATTCATGTATGAGAACAAAGTACGGACTTTGATTGACTTGCCCGATGATCGGCGAGCCATTGAGAATAAATGGATCTTCAAGAGGAAGACGGACGCTGATAGTAGTGTTACTATCTACAAAGCTTGAATTGTTGCAAAAGGTTTTCGACAAGTTCAAGGTGTTGACTACGATGAGATTTTCTCACTCGTAGCGATGCTTAAGTCTGTCCAAATCATGTTAGCAATTGCCGCATTTTTATGAAATCTGGCAAATGGATGTCAAAACTGCATTCCTTTATGGATTCTTTAAAGAAGAGTTGTATATGATGCAACTAAAAGGTTTTGTTGATCCTAAAGGTGCTAACAAAGTGAGCAAGCTCCAGTGATCCATCTATGAACTGGTGCAAGCATCTCGGAGTTGGAATGTATGCTTTGATAAAGTGATCAAAGCATATGGTTTTATACAGACTTGCGGTGAAGCCTGTATTTACAAGAAAGTGAGTGGGAGCACTACAACATTTCTGATAAGTATATGTGAATGACATATTGTTGAAATAATGTAGAATTTTCCAGAAAGCATAAAGGAGTGTTTGAAAGGAGTTTTTCAAAGAAAGACCTCGGTGAAGCTACTTACATATTGAGCATCAAGATCTATAGAGATAGATCAAGACGCTTGATATATTTTAATGAGTACATACCTTGACAAGATTTTGAAGTAGTTCAAAATGGAAAAGTCAAAGAAGGAGTTCTTTCCTGTGTTGCAAGGTGTGAAGTTGAGTAAAGACTCAAAACCCGACCACTGCAGAAAATAGAAAGAGAATGAAAAGTCATTCCCTATGCCTCGGTCATAGATTCTATAAAGTATGCTATGTTGTGTACCAGACCTATTGTGTACCTCACCATAAGTTTGGCAAGAGGGTACAATAGTGATTTAGTAGTGGATCACTGGACAGCAGTCAAAAATATCCTTAGTGGAATAAGGAAATATTTCTCGATTATGGAGGTGATAAAAGAGTTCGTCGTAAAGAGTTACATCGATGCAATCTTTTGACACCGATCTAGATGACTCTAAGTCTCGATCTAGATACATATTGAAAGTGTGAGCAATTAGCTAGAGTAGCTCCATGCAAAGTATTGTAGACATAGAAATTTGCAGAATACATACGGATCTAAATGTTGCAGACCCGTAGACTAAACTTCTCTCACAAGCAAAACATGATCACTCTTTGGGTGTTAATCGCATATCGATGTGAACTAGATTATTGACTCTCGTAGACCCTTTGGGTATTAGTCACATGGAGATGTGAACTAATCACATAAAGATGTGAGCTATTGGTATTAAATCACATGACGATGTGAACTAGATTATTGACTCTAGTGCAAGTGGGAGACTGAAGGAAATATGCCCTAGAGGCAATAATAAAGTTATTGTTTATTTCCTTATATCATGATAAATGTTTATTATCCATGCTAGAATTGTATTAACCAGAAACTTAGTACATGTGTGAATACATAGACAAACAGAGTGTCCCTAGTATGCCTCTACCTGACTAGCTCGTTAATCAAGGATGGTTAAGTTTCCTAGCCATGGACATGTGTTGTCATTTGATGAACGGGATCACATCATTAGAGAATGATGTGATGGACAAGACCCATCCGTTAGCTTAGCATAATGATCGTTCACTTTTATTGCTACTACTTTCTTCATGACTTATACATGTCCCTCTAACTATGAGATTATGCAACTCCCGAATACCGGAGGAACACCTTGTGTGCTATCAAACGTCACAACGTAACTGGGTGATTATAAAGATGCTCTATAGGTGTCTCCGATGGTGTTTGTTGAGTTGGCATAGATCAAGATTAGGATTTGTCACTCCGTCTACGGAGAGGTATCTCTATGCCCTCTCAGTAATGTACATCACTATGAGCCTTGCAAGCAATGTGTCTAATGAGTTAGTTGCGGGATTATGCATTACGCAACAAGTAAAGAGACTTGCCAGTAACGAGATTGAACTAGGTATGATGATACCGACGATCGAATCTCGGGCAAGTAGCATACCAATGACAAAGGGAACAACTTATGTTGTTATGCGGTTTGACCGATAAAGATCTTCATAGAATATGTAGGAGCCAATATGAGCATCCAGGTTCCACTATTGGTTATTGACTGGAGATGTGTCTCGGTCATGTATACATAATTCTCGAACCCGTAGGGTCCGCACGCTTAACGTTCGATGACGATTTGTATTATGAGTTATGTGATTTGATGTACAGAAGGTTGTTCGGAGTCCCGGATGAGATCACGGACATGATGAAGAGTCTCGAATGGTCGAGACGTAAAGATCGATATATTGGAAGGATATATTCGGACATCGGAAAGGTTTCGAGTGATTCGGGTATTTTTCGGAGTACCGGAGATTTGCGGGAATTCATCGGGGAAGTAATGGGCCTTAATGGGCCATACGGGAAAGGAGAGAAGGGCCTCATGGGGTGGCTTCGTGCCCCCCATGGGCTGGTCCGAATTGGACTAGGGAGGGGGCGCCGCCCCCCTTTTTCCTTTTCTCCCTCTTCCCCTTCCTTCTTCTCCTACTGCAACTAGGGAAAGGGGGAAACCTACTCCTACTAGGAGTAGGAATCCCCCTTGGGGCGCGCCATAGAGAGGGTCGGCCCTCCCCTCCTCCACTCCTTCATATACAAGGGAGGGGCACCCCATAGACACACAAGTTGACACTTATCTTAGCCATGTGCGGTGCCCCCTCCACAGATTTCCACCTCGGTCATATCGTTGCAGTGCTTAGGCGAATCCCTGCGCCGGTAGCTTCATCATCACCGTGACCACGCCATCGTGCTAACAAAACTCTCCCTCGGCCTCAACTGGATCAAGAGTACGAGGGACGTCACCAAGCTGAACGTGTCAGATCACGGTGGTGTCGTATCTTCGGTGCTAGGGTCGGTCGGATCATGAAGACGTACGACTACATCAACCGCGTTGTCATAACGCTTCCGCTTTCAGTCTACGAGGGTACGTGGACAACACTCTCCCCTCTCGTTGCTATGCATCACCTAGATGGATCTTGCGTGTGAGTGGGATTTTTTTTTTGAAATTACTGCGTTCCCCAACAATCCGGGCCAACACCGCGGCGCGTGTTATGCTGGTCGGCTCCTGAAGACGAACCGCAGCCCGCAGATCGTCGCGCAAGCCCAGCAGGAACTGAGTGATGAACAGCTTGGTGATACGTCCATTTTGCATCATGCTTTTAAATTGATATTTATTGCATTATGGGTTGTTATTTCACATTATGTCACAATACGTATGGCTATTCTCTCTTATTTTACAAGGTTTACATAAGGAGGGAGAATGCCGGCAGCTGGAAAAGGAGCAAATATTAGAGACCTATTCTGCACAACTCCAAAAGTTCTTAAACTCCATGGAATACCTTATAATAAATAAAGAAAAATCCTCGCCAAAGATGAAGACCAGGGGGCCCACACTCTTCTCACGAGGGTGGGGGGCGCCCCCCACTAGGGCGCGCCCCCCTACCTCGTGGGCCCCCTGGTGGCTCTCTGATGACCATCTTCTCCTATATGAAGTCTTTCGTCGAAAAAAACAAGAAGCAACCTTTCGGGACGAAACTCCGGCGCCACGAGGCGGAACCTTGGCGGATCCAATCTAGAGCTCCGGCAGAGCTGTTCTGCCGGGGAAACTTCCCTCCCGGAGGGGGAAATCATCGCCATCGTCATCACCAACACTCCTCTCATCAGGAGAGGGAAATCTCCATCAACATCTTCATTAGCACCATCTCATCTCAAAACCCTAGTTCATCTCTTGTATCCAATTCTTGTCTCCAAGTCCGGGATTGGTGCTAGTAGGTTGCTAGTAGTGTTAATTACTCCTTGTAGTTGATGCTAGTTGGTTTAATTGGTGGAAGATCATATGTTCAGGTCCTTTATGCATATTAATACCCCTCTGATTATGAACATGTTTATGCTTTGTGTGTAGTTACGTTTGTTCCTGAGGACAAGGGAGAAGTCTTGCTATTAGTAGTCATGTGAATTTGGTATTCGTTTGATATTTTGATGAGATGTATGTTGTCTAGCCTCTAGTGGTGTTATGTGAACGTCGACTACATAACACTTCAACATTAATTGGGCCTAGAGGAAGGCATTGGGAAGTAATAAGTAGATGATGGGTTGCTAGAGTGACAGAAGCTTAAACCCTAGTTTATGCGTTGCTTCGTAAGGGGCTGATTTGGATCCATATGTTTCATGCTATGGTTAGGTTTACCTTAATACCTTTGTTGTAGTTGCGGATGCTTGCAATAGAGGTTAATCATAAGTGGGATGCTTGTTCAAGTAAGAACTGCACCCAAGCACCGGTCCACCCACATGTCAAATTCTCAAAGTACCGAACGCGAATCATATGAATGTGATGAAAACTAGCTTGACGATATTCCCATGTGTCCTCAGGAGCGCTTTTCCTTATATAAGAGTTTGTCCAGGCTTGTCCTTTGCTACAAAAAGGATTGGGCCACCTTGCTGCACTTTATCTACTTTTGTTACTTGTTGCTCGTTAAAAATTATCTTATCACAAAACTATCTGTTACCACTTATTTCAGTACTTGCAGAGAAAACCTTGCTGAAAACCGTTTATCATTTCCTTCTGCTCCTCGTTGGGTTCGACACTCTTACTTACCGAAAGGACTACGATAGATCCCCTATACTTGTGGGTCATCAAGACTCTTTTCTGGCGCCATTGCCGGGGAGTGAAGCGCCTTTGATAGGTGGAATTTGGTAAGGAAAAATTTATATAGTGTGCTGAAATTTACTGTCACTTGTTACTATGGAAAGTAATCCTCTGAGGGGCTTGTTCGGGGTATCTTCACCCCGACCAGTAGATCAAAGAGTTGCTCCTCAACCTACTGAACCTATTGAAAATGAATATGAAAATGAAATTCCTTATGAGTATCCTTCGGGTATGATAGAAAAACTGCTAGCTAATCCTTTTACAGGAGATGGAACAAAGCATCCTGATGAACACCTAATATATGTGGATGAAGTTTGTGGATTCCTATGCATCTTGTTCATCGTGATCGCAATTATATATATAATTTTTGGCCTCGCGAAGGAGAAAGCATCGCTCAAGCTTGGGGGAGGCTTAAGTCAATGTTATATTCATGCCCCAATCATGAGCTCTCAAGAGAAATGATTATTCAAAATTTATGCTCGGCTTTCTAACAATCGCACCATGCTCGATACTTCTTGTGCTGGCTCTTTTATGATGAAGACTATTGAATTCAAATGGGATTTATTGAAGAATTAAACACAACTCTGAAGATTGGGATCTCGACGAAGGTAAGGAGTCAGGTATGACACCTAAGTTTGATTGTGTTAAATCTTTTATGGATACCGATATTTTCCGTAAATTTAGCACTAAATATGGACTTGACTCTGAGATAGTAGCTTCTTTTTGTGAATCTTTTGCTACTTATGTTGACTCCCCTAAGGAGAAGTGGTTTAAATATCATCCTCCCATAGAAGTAAAAGTAGCTGCACCTATTAAAGTTGAAGAAAATTAGTCACTTATAATGATCCTATTGTTCCTACTCTTATGTTGAGAAACCACCTTTCCTGTTAGGATAAAGGATCATGCTAAAGCTTCAACTGTGGTTCGTAAAAGCAATATTAACACTATACACCTCCTGAGCAAGTTAAAGTTGAACCTAATATTGCTATGTTAAAGATCTCTTGTGCTGATAATATTGATGGGCATGTTATTTATTTTTGTGATGAGACTGCTAGAATTGCTAAACCTTGTGCTAAAGATAAACATAGACCTGTGGTAGGCATGCCTGTTATTTCTGTTAAAATAGGAGATCATTGTTATCATGGCTTATGTGATATGGGTGTAGTGCTAGTGCAATACCTATTCCTATATCAAGAGAAATTATGCATGATATTGCACCTGTTGAGATTAGAAGATATTGATGTCACAATTAAACTTGCCAATAGAGATACTATTTCACCAATGGGAATTGTTAGAGATGTTGAAGTCTTGTGTGGGAAAACTAAATATCCTGCTGATTTTCTTGTTCTTGGTTCCCCACAAGATAGCTTTTGTCCCATTATATTTGGTAGACCCTTCTTAAATTATTTGTTGCTAAGACCAAATAAGATTGCAAAAGAGATGTTGTTACTATCGGTTTAGATGATATGACTCATGAATTTAATTTTTCTAAATTTAGGTAGGACAAACACGAAGTTGAAGAAGAATAACCATGTAGATTAAGATGAATAAGACATATTTATTGGTTTCTTTGGCTGCTAGAATGGAAAAATAAGTAACACCAAATGTTAAGGCTTGCTTCTACATAATGTGCTTCCTTTAGAACAATATTTGCTAGACCATGAAAATGACATGTTTATGAATGAAAGAAGGGAATTAGATGAAGTATTCTTTAAACAGGAACCTATTCTGAAAAACAATTTACCTGTTGAAATCCTAGGGGATCCTCCTCCACCCAAGGGTGATCCCGTGTTTGAGCTTAAACCATTACCTGATACTCTTAAATATGCTTATCTTGATGAGAAAAAGATATATCCTGTTATTATTAGTGCTAACCTTTCAGAGCATGAGGAAGAGAGATTATTGAAAACTCTGAAGAAGCACCGTGCTGCTATTGGGTATACTCTTGATGATCTTAAGGGCATTAGTCCCACTCTATGTCAACATAAAATTAATTTGGAAGAAGATGCTAAACCAGTTCAGTGATCATCAACGACCGGCTGAATCCTAAAATGAAAGAAGTGGTAAGAAAGAGATACTAAAGCTCCTTGAGGCAGGTATAAACTATTTATCATTTGCTGATAGTAGTGACCTGAGAGAATTAAAGATTCTCCTGTTCCAATTTTGTCCATAAAGAATGGTGTATGGTTTTATTCTTGTTGTATTGGGTAGTGAAAGAAAAGATGAAATGTTGGTTCCCTCCCATAGTAGAATTTAGTTAATAGGATAATATGTGATTTGGTAGGATTGAATTTATCGCCTGCTAATTAATAATGGCTCTAAAATATAGATGCTAATTGACGCTAGGTTCGCCCGAATCGTCCTTACATATTAATTAGTTGTTCAAATGCTAGAAAGATTATCCAAACGTACACATTTTTGCTTTCTAGATGGTTATTCTGGTTTCTCTCAAATACCTGTGTCAGCCAAAGATCAATCGAAGACTACTTTTACATGCTCTTTTGGTACTTTTGCTTATAGGCGTATGCCTTTTGGTTTATGTAATGCACCTGCTACCTTTCAAAGATTCATGATGGCTATATTCTCTGACTTTTGTGAAAAGATTTGTGAGGTTTTCATGGACGACTTTTCCATCTATGGATCTTCTTTTGATGATTTCTTGAGCAACTTTGATCGAGTTTTGTAGAGATATGAATAAACTAATCTTGTCTTGAATTGGGAAAAGTGCCACTTTATGGTTAATGAAGGTATTGTCTTAGGGCATAAAGTTTCTGAAAGAGGTATTGAAGTTGATAAAGCCAAGGTTGATGCTACTGAAAAGATGCCATGTCCCAAGGACATCAAAGGTATAAGAAGTTTCCTTGGTCATGCCGGTTTTTATAGGAGGTTCATTAAGGACTTCTCAAAAATTTCTCGGCCTCTAACTAATTTATTACAAAAAGATATACCATTTGTCTTTGATGATAATTGTGTAGAAGCATTTGAAATACTTAAGAAAGCATTGATCTCTGCACCTATTGTTCAGCCCCCTGATTGGAATTTACCCTTTGAAATTATGTGTGATGCTAGTGATTATGCTGTAGGTGCTGTTCTAGGACAAAGAGTTGATAAGAAACTAAATGTTATTCAATATGCTAGCAAAACTCTAGACAATTCTCAAAGAAATTATGCTACTACTGAAAAAGAATTTTTAGCAGGTGTATTTGCTTGTGATAAGTTTAGACCTTATACTGTTGATTCTAAAGTAACTATTCACACGGATCATGCTGCTATTAAATATCTTATGGAAAAGAAAGACGCTAAACCTAGACTTATTAGATGGGTTCTCTTGCTACAAGAATTTGACTTACATATTGTTGATACAAAGGGAGCTGAGAATCCCGTTGCAGACAACTTGTCTAGGTTAGAAAAAGTGCTTGATGACCCACTACCTATTGATGATAGCTTTCCTGATGAGCAATTAAATGTCATAAATGCTTCTCATACTGCTCCATGGTATGCTGATTATGCTAATTACATTGTTGCTAAGTTTATACCACCTAGTTTCACATACCAGCAAAAGAAAAAGTTCTTCTATGATTTGAGGCATTACTTTTGGGATGACCCACATCTTTATAAAGAGGGAGTAGATGGTGTTATTAGACGTTGTGTACCTGAGCATGAACAGGAACAGATCCTACGCAAGTGTCACTCCTAAGCTTATGGAGGACAGCATGCTGGAGATAGAACTGCACATAATGTACTGCAATCTGGTTTTTATTGGCCTACTCTCTTCAAGGATGCCCGTAAGTTTGTCTTATCTTGTGATGAATGTCAAAGAATTGGTAATATTAGTAGACGTCAAGAAATGCCTATGAATTATTCACTTGTTATTGAACCATTTGATGTTTGGGGCTTTGACTATATGGGACCCTTTCCTTCCTCTAATGGATATACACATATCTTAGTTGCTGTTGATTACGTTACTAAGTGGGTAGAAGCTATTCCAACTAGTAGTGCTGATCATAACACTTCTATTAAAATGCTTAAAGAAGTTATTTTTCCAAGATTTGGAGTCCCTAGATATTTAATGACTGATGGTGGTTCACATTTTATTCATGGTGCTTTCCGTAAAATGCTTGCTAAATATGATGTTAATCATAGAATTGCATCTCCTTATCACCCTCAGTCTAGTGGTCAAGTAGAATTGAGTAATAGAGAACTCAAATTAATTTTGCAAAAGACTGTTAATAGTCTAGAAAGAATTGGTCCAAGAAACTTGATGATGCATTATGGGCCTATAGAACTGCATATAAAAATCCTATGGGTATGTCTCCGTATAAAATGGTTTATGGAAAAGCATGGTCACTTACCTCTCGAACTAGAACACAAGGCTTATTGGGCTATTAAAGAACTTAATTATGATTTTAAACTTGCCGGTGAGAAGAGGTTATTTGATATTAGCTCACTCGATGAATGGAGAATTGATGAATGGAGAACCCAAGCCTACGAACATGCCAAGTTGTTTAAAGAAAAAGTTAAAAGATGGCATGAAAAAAGGATACAAAAGCGTGAGTTTAATGTAGGTGATTATGTATTGCTATACAACTCTCATTTAAGAATTTTTGCAGGAAAACTTCTCTCTAAATGGTAAGGTCCTTACGTTATCGAGGAGGTCTACCGTTCCGGTGCCATAAAATCAACAACTTCGAAGGCACAAATCCGAAGGTGGTGAACTGTCAAAGAATCAAACACTATATCTCAGGTAGTCCCATAAAATGTTGAAACCAATGTTATTGAAACCGTAGCCCCGGAGGAATACATAAGGGACACTTTTCGGAACGTTTCAGACTCCGAAAAGGAATAGGTATGTGGTACGGTAAGTAAACCGACTCCAAAACAGTTTTAAGGCAATATTTCTCCGTTTTGGAATATTTAGAAAAATAGAAAAATAAGAAGCTCGGGAAGGACACGAGGCTCCACGAGGGTGGAGGCGCGCCCTACCCTACTGGGCGCCCCCTACCTCGTGGGCACCTCGTGTGCTCTCCGGACTCCGTTTTCGTACACGACACGTATTTTGGTCGGTAAAAATTCATTATATAATCTCCCGGGGGTTTTGACTCCCGTATCATGCAAAAATCTCTGTCTTTGTTTTGAGCTATCCTGCTAGCAGACAGAGCAACACATGTCCGTCCCAGGATTCGGAAGGAGAAAAGCTTACGGGCTGATTACCTTGCATCCTAGGTCTATGGGATGTGGAGCATTGCGGTTGGACTACGGAAGAAGAAGGGGACTATGAACCCAGGGAAAGGAGGAGACGAGCTTAGATGAAGATGAAGTTCCCACTACCTCAAACCTAGGGACATGCATGTGGAGTTCAAAAGTCAAGCCTCTCGGATAGGGTAAAGAAACCTAAGATCGAGTTTATCCCTTTTCGCCTCTTGCAGGAGAACAAGCAGGAACTATGCAAAAAGATACTGAGCTTGGAGCAGGAGATCGAGGACCTAAGGGACCAAAATTATGTCCTTAAGCTCAAATTAAGGAAGAAGCCTACGCCATCAACAAAATCACCACCGTCTCCACCAACAAAGAAGAATTGAGTATCTAGTATGGGCACTCCACTTGGCAACTGCCAAGCTTGGGGGAGTGCGCCGGTGTCGTATCACCATCACTTTATCTTTACCGTTTTTCTTAGTTCGATCCTTTTGGTAATATCTTGATCTAGTAGAATAGAAGTTCTTAGTTTGATCTAGTTGTGAGTTTTGCTTTATTATCCTTCTATGTAATCGAGTCCGTGAGCTATATAATGAAGATTAGTGTTGAGTCAAGGGCTTGATTATTTTGCCATGATCCTAAGTGAATAAAAGAAAAGAGAAAGAAATAAAGAAGAAACAAAGAGATCATATGGATCTCATGGAGAGTAATGAGCTCACATAGAAAAAGTATGATGAATAAAAGTTGTTGAGAGTTGACAAGTAATAAAGAAAGAGAGGTCTTCACATATAAATATACTATCTTAGACATCTTTTATGATTGTGAGCACTCATTAAAATATGACATGCTAAAGAGTTGACATTGGACAAGGAAGACAACATAATGGGTTATGTTTTCTTACATCTGATATGAATTATATTGTCTTGGATCTTCCAACATGATGAGCTTGCCTTTCCCCCTCATGCTAGCCAAATTCATTGCACCAAGTAGAGATACTACTTGTGCTTCCAAATACCCTCAAACCAGTCTTACCATAAGAGTCAACCATATCTACCTATGGATTGAGTAAGATCCATCAAGTAAGTTGTCATCGGTGCAAGGAATAAAAATTGCTCTATAAATATGTATGATTGATTGGTGTGGAGGAAATAAGCTTTATACGATCGTGTGATATGTAAGTAATAAAAGCGATAGACTGCATAAGAAAGGTCCATATCACAAGGGGCAATATAAAGTGACGTTCTTTCGCATTATGATTTTGTGCATCCAACCATAAAAGTGCATGACAACCTCTGCTTCCCTCTGCGAAGGGCCTATCATTTACTTTTATCTCCTACATTGCATAAGAGTCATGGTGATTTTCACCCTTCCTTTTTACACTTTATCCTTTGGCACGCACAATATGTTGGAAAGATCCAATTATGAAGGACTAGATGATAGTTGAGTATGTGGACTTGCTTTTTAGCTCTGACATAGACTCTTTCTGATGTTATGATAAATTGCAATTGCTTCAATGATTGAGGTTATAGTTTGTTGGTTCTCAATAAGGTTTCTGATTCATACTTTTGCATTGTGAATAGATCATCACTTGAACATAAGTAATCATATGACAATATCTATGTATGTTGCTGTTATGAGAATAATCATGATGCCCTCATGTCCGTATTTTATTTTTATCGACGCCTCTACCTCTAAACATGGGGACATATTTATTGTTATCGGCTTTCGCTTGAGGACAAGCGAGGTCTAAGCTTGGGGGAGTTGATACATCCATTTTGCATCATGCTTTTATATCAATATTTATTGCATTATGGGCTGTTATTTCACATTATGTCACAATACGTATGGCTATTCTCTCTTATTTTACAAGGTTTACATAAGGAGGGAGAATGCCGGCAGCTGGAAAAGGAGCAAATATTAGAGACCTATTCTGCACAACTCCAAAAGTCCTGAAACTCCATGGAATACCTTATAATAAATAATAATAAAATCCTCACCAAAGATGAAGACCAGGGGGCCCACACCCTTCTCACGAGGGTGGGGCGCCCCCCCTAGGACGCGCCCTCCTACCTCGTGGGCCCCCTGGTGGCTCTCTGATGACCATCATCTCCTATATGAAGTCTTTCATCGAAAAAAATAAGAAGCAACCTTTCGGGACAAAACTCCGCCGCCACGAGGCGGAACCTTGGCGGATCCAATCTAGAGCTCCGACGGAGCTGTTCTGCCGGGGAAACTTCCCTCTCGGAGGGGGAAATCATCGCCATCGTCATCACCAACGCTCCTCTCATTGGGAGAGGGCAATCTCCATCAACATCTTCATCAGCACCATCTCATCTCAAAACCCTAGTTCATCTCTTGTATCCAATTCTTGTCTCCAAGTCCGGGATTGGTGCTAGTAGGTTGCTAGTAGTGTTAATTACTCCTTGTAGTTGATCCTAGTTGGTTTATTTGGTGGAAGATCATATGTTCAGATCCTTTATGCATATTAATACCCCTCTGATTATGAACATGTTTATGATTTGTGAGTAGTTACGTTTGTTCCTGAGGACAAGGGAGAAGTCTTGCTATTGGTAGTCATGTGAATTTGGCATTCGTTCGATATTTTGATGAGATGTATGTTGTCTAGCCTCTAGTGGTGTTATGTGAACGTCAACTACATAACACTTCACCATTATTTGGGCCTAGAGGAAGGCATTGGGAAGTAATAAGTAGATGATGGGTTGCTAGAGTGGCAGAAGCTTAAACCGTAGTTTATGCGTTGCTTCGTAAGGGGCTGATTTGGATCCATATGTTTCATGCTATGGTTAGGTTTACCTTAATACTTTTGTTGTAGTTGCGGATGCTTGCAATAGAGGTTAATCATAAGTGGGATGCTTGTTCAAGTAAGCACAACACCCAAGCACCGGTCCACCCACATGTCAAATTATCAAAGTACCGAACGTGAATCATATGAACGTGATGAAAACTAGCTTGACGATATTCCCATGTGTCCTCGGGAGCGCTTTTCCTTATATAAGAGTTTGTCTAGACTTGTCCTTTGCTACAAAAAGGATTGGGCCACCTTGCTGCACTTTATTTACTTTTGTTACTTGTTGCTCGTTACAAATTATCTTATCACAAAACTATCTGTTACCACTTATTCAGTACTTGCAGAGAAAACCTTGCTGAAAACCGTTTATCATTTCCTTCTGCTCCTCGTTGGGTTTGACACTCTTACTTATCGAAAGGACTACGATAGATCCCCTATATTTGTGGGTCATCACTTGGTATTGAGCGACGCGTCGAGGGCGAGCAGGTGATACATGTGAGCCTTGAACGTCATCCTGTACTCGGAGACGGTGCCGGTTTGGCGGAGCTGCACCAGCTTATGCATCTCCGCCTCAAACTCGTCCGGTGCGAACTCGCTGATGATGGCCGCGGTGAACTCTTCCTAGGTTGGCGCTCGGTGCGTCTGCCGGTATGCCTGGAACCAGTGCACTGCGTGGCCGTTGATGTAGAGAGAGGCCGTGGTCACCCAACTGTGCGGCGGAACGCGGTACAGGTCGAAGTAGGCGATGTAGCAGCCGATCCATAGGTTGGGCGCGTCGCCGTCGAAGTGGGGAAAATCGTGCTTGGGTGGCTTGACTGTGTACTCCTCCCGCGACCCACGGTGCGAATCGCGGCCCGCCATGAACGCGGTCGTCTGCCCGACGCCCGGAACTGTAGAGGTTACCGCATAGGAAGCAGGGGCGGTCCGTTGTTGGCAAGGCGAACAGAGGGGCCCTGTGGACGAGACCTGTGGTCGTGCTCCAATGACGACACTGCAGAGGCCTAGGTGTCGCCGTCGTGGTGGTCCGCGTCGTTCTGTCGGTGGCGCTCGGCGGCGGACGGCGAAGGTGGCGGCTCGCGTTGCTGACGCACCTCATCGACGTCGGCTTGAGTGAGGTCCAGCTGCTTGCGGGTGTGCGCCAGATCGGAGGAGACCTGTGTGTTGAACGCGATATGGGCCTCGCGCTGCTTGTCGCTCGCAAGCGTGGTATCGTCGAAGCGCTTCAGGAGCTCCTGCAGCATCGCCTTGAGCTCTCCCGTAGACTCCGGCATGGCGGTGATGTTGGGGAACATAGTAATTTCAAAAAAATTCCTACGCACACGCAAGATCATGGTGATGCATGGCAACGAGAGGGGAGAGTGTCGTCCACGTACCCTCATAGACCGTAAGCAGAAGCGTCATGAAAACGCGGTTGATGTAGTCGTACGTCTTCACGATCGACCGATCCTAGTACCGAATATACGGCACCTCCGCGATCTGCACACGTTCAGGTCGGTGACGTCCCACGAACTCACGATCTAGTAGAGCTTCGAGGGAGAGCTCTGTCAGCACGACAGCGTGATGACGGTGTTGATGAATCTACCGACGCAGGGCTTCGCCTAAGCACCGCTACGATATGACCGAGGTGGATTATGGTGGAGGGGGGCACCGCACACGGCTAAAAGATCAATGATCAACTTGTGTGTCTATCGGGTGCCCCCCCTCCCCGTATATAAAGGAGTGGAGGAGGGGGGAGGCTGGCCCTCCTAGGCGCGCCCCAAGGGGAGTCCTACTCCCTAGGACTCCAACCCTTCCAGGAGTAGGAGTAGGAGAGAGGGAAGGAGGAGAGAGGGGGAAGGAAAGGGGGCGCCCCTCCTCTTTGTCCAATTCGGACTAGAGGGAGAGGGGGCACGCAGCCTACCCTGGCCGCCCCTCCTCTTCTCCACTAATGCGGACCCTAGGGGTTCTGGTAACCCCCCCCCCCATACTCCGGTATTTATCCGAACTTGCCCAGAACCCTTCCGAAGTCCAAATATAGTCATCCAATAATCGATATTTATGTCTCGACCATTTCGAGACTCCTCGTCATGTCCGTGATCAAATCCGGGACTCCGAACTACCTTCGGCACATAAAAACACATAAACTCATATTACTGATGGTCACCGAACGTTAAGCGTGTGGACCCTATGGGTTCGAGAACTATGTAGACATGACCGAGACTCATCTCCGGTCAATAACCAATAGAGGAACCTGGATGCTCATATTGGCTCCTACATATTCTACGAAGATCTTTATCGGTCAAACTGCATAACGGTATACGTTGTTCCCTTTGTCATCGGTATGTTACTTGCCCGAGATTCGATCATCGGTATCTCAATACCTAGTTCAATCTCGTTACCGGTAAGTCTCTTTACTCGTTCCGTAATGCATGATCCCGCAACTAACTCATTAGTCACATTGCTTGCAAGGCTTATATTGATGTGCATTACCGAGAGGGCCCAGAGATACCTCTCCGACAATCGGAGTGACAAATCCTAATCTCGATCTATGCCAACTCAACAAACACCATCGGAGACACCTGTAGAGCACCTTTATAATCACCCAGTTACGTTGTGACGTTTGGTAGCACACAAAGTGTTCCTCTGGTATTCGGGAGTTGCGTGATCTCATAGTCACAGGAACATGTATAAGTTATGGAGAAAGCAATAGCAACAAACTAAACGATCATCGTGCTAAGCTAACGGAATGGGTCAAGTCAATCACATCATTCTCTAATGATGTGATCCCGTTAATCAAATGACAACTCATGTCTATGGCAAGGAAACTTAACCATCTTTGATTCAACGATCTAGTCAAGTAGAGGCATACTAGTGACACTATGTTTGTCTATGTATTCACACATGTACTAAGTTTCCGGTTAATACAATTCTAGCATGAGTAATAAACATTTATCATGATATAAGGAAATATAAATAACAACTTTATTATTGCTTCTAGGGCATATTTCCTTCAGGTGATGATATGGTGAGTTTGAGCAGAGGGTTTGCTGGGCGGCGCCGTCACACTCGCTCCAAATCAGGCCAAGCCCGCTGGGGATTTCGAGCGGATCTCGCCGGAGCAAGACCGCACCCGCAGCGGTGGATGTTACAGCTCAATCGAGAGGGGGATGAGTGGCAGCGAAGAAAAATTTGTGGGGTAAAATCTAGCTCTGATTACCAACTATCACGAACTCATCAACGCAAGATCGAATCCAAGAGGGGAAAGGGGATGAGATCGAGACTTGGGAAAGGGGTTTCTTTCCAAGGGAGGAGGTACCTGTTGGGTGAGAGAGTTCAGAGATAACATCACACACACTGCTTGCCCTGCCTACTGGCCTACAACTGGCTATATAGCTGCGCTCCACCTGTCCACTTTGCCTTACAGGTGGGTCCATGCCACATGGCGGAGGGGGTCCCACCATCACGCGTCCACCGCATCATCTCTTGGTGATGCAGGTGTGACAACACTCCTTGATTAATTTTTGCAATCTTTGTTAGAGATAATGTATTACCCCTATTTCATAGTTCAAAATACTCAAAAGACCATAAATTATGAAGAGGAACAGATAGGGATTTTAATTACCCTTACAAAGATAGACTTCAAGAATCAACTTGCCTGACCCACCTCAAAATAATTTAATGGAGCGAGGATCTCATCATTGCACACAGAATATCTCATAGAACTCGCACACTCTTTCACCAAAGCTGACCACCTACTATACAAACTCAGTTCATTAAAGCTCCCTATAAATCTCCACTCAACTATGTGCCCATAAGGCTGGTCGTAATGGTAGTATTATAGGTAGTATCATACGTGCCAACTAGGAAAATTTGATAAGGTGGCATGAATTAAATGAAGAAAAAGAGGGTTGAATATCATATCATGATACCGTATCATATTAAATGTTGTGCTACTATGTGTCATACATGGCAATAAATGAAGTTAGCTATGATACTAACTTATGATACTACTATGCACTATGGATGTAGTATCATACACTAATACCATATGTATGATATTAGTATATGATACTCGCCATTACGACCAGCCTAACCCTAGATACCAACAATAAAAATTTACACGTGAGCATCTACAGCTGGGTCCCTATACTGACCAGGAGGACGGCACGGTCAGTGACCGATCACTTTTCCCCGACCCAATGGACTCCTCAAACAGCCCCTATACGCCTGGGCCGATCGGCATCCCTCATATGCAGCCTAAATCTATCGTGAATATAAGGCGGCTGGACGCGTCTGGTCACGCTCAGTCAGTCCGGTCCACCCTGGCCCGCATGTACCCACTCAATTCCCACTTAAAAAGTAAAAATCCCACCTGACCAAACCCTAGCACACTCTCTCACCCTCCACTCTTCTCTCCATCGATTCCCTCCCCTCTCTGTCCTTTCCCCTCCTCTCTTTGTCCCATTGTCGAGCACCAACAACGGCGGCGGCGCCGAATCCGGCATCGAGGACGACTGGTATGCCTTCGTCTGCTAGGTGGACTGGGGCGACGATGTGGAGCTAGCACTTTGTATCATGTTGTAGCGATCGACACGAGCGGCAGCTTGGGCTCTGATCCGTCCCTTGTCGCCCAGCACCGCTACGCAGATGTCGACACTGGCCCGTCGTGCAATGCGGTCAGCTCCGTGCTCTCGGCCTTCTTCGCTCCACTGGCCCGACGCCCTTCTTCTTCCCCTCCGGCAGCAGCTCCTCACAGGCATTACTAGGTAATCGTGCCCATGCCGCGGGCGCAGACATCAGAATCGGAGGCGTGTGCAACCCGCCGCAAGAGGCAGCAGACTAGGAAGAGGACCGCGGCGGCAGAAGCGGATGCATCTTCCTCCCATTGCTGATGCAGTTTGTCGGAGCCTAATGTGGAGGAGAAGCTCCTCGCGGTTGTTCTCTACCGCTCACTGATGACCGCGGAGACAGACGTGTGTCCGCTCCATCGGACGAATGCCAAGGCGCTCCAGCTTGGTATTGAGCAATCGGAGTGCGAAGCGGAGGAGAAGGCGGTGGAAGCAATGAAAGCCACAAAGCTGGCGAAACAGCAGAACCACACCGTCTGGAGGATGGCCTACTACATTGACTCCTCGTCTGATGACTTTGACGTCTACATGGAGGGTTACAGCCGCTCGGGTGACCCAAAGGGCAAAGGACCGGCGAGAAAGTGGTGTGAAGGTGCTCAACCCTCTCCATTTCAATGTGCATTTTTAGTAATTTTAGTTTAGAGGATCTCTGTTCGTCAACTGCGATGTTTCAATGTCTGTTTGTTTCATTGATGACTTTAGTAATTTTAGTTTGTTTAAATATATGGATTTAGCGTACCAAATATAAGACATAGCTTACATAGCTATGGATGCGACGACTGTAGGATTGATTAGTCACTGTCCGCGGATACGTCCAGGCGCTAAGGTGCCGAATTTAATATATCCGGATGTAGATGCAGTTAGGGCAACTTCAAGGCTAACCTGCAAGTTTGCTCTCGCATCCGTCCGTGGGCAAGGGGACCAGTCCGTGGACATGGATGTGGAAGCTGACCATTCAACACTACCTACATCTGGCCTAAAAAAATTAAAAGCCTGCACACTCAAATAGTTACATATATAGAGTAGCTCAAATATTCAAATACAACATTGGTTCTAATTTACATAAGTTCGAATATTACACACCAATATTATTGTCCCCTTAAACCGCCCACAGATGCTCAATCAAATATTCCTTCAGTTGCTCATGAGTTGGCCCATGCTGAATTTGTTGATGCATCTGAACAAACACGTCAAATATGGCCGGATTCTGATCTAGAAGTTTGATAGGATCACCCATGTTCTTAAATTAAATACCCGCGGCAGCATCCTCACCCTCATCCTGTTGAAAATATGCCCTAGAGGCAATAATAAAAGCATTATTATTATATTTCCTTGTTTATGATAATTGTCTTTATTCATGCTATAATTGTGTATATCCGGAAATCGTAATACATGTGTGAATAATAGACACCAACATGTCCCTAGTAAGCCTCTAGTTGACTAGCTCGTTGATCAACAGATAGTCATGTTTCCTGACTATGGACATTGGATGTCATTGATAACGAGATCACATCATTAGGAGAATGATGTGATGGACAAGACCCAATCCTAAACATAGCACAAGATCGTATAGTTCGTTTGCTAGAGTTTTCCAATGTCAAGTATCTTTTCCTTAGACCATGAGATCGTGTAACTCCCGGATACCGTAGGAGTGCTTTGGGTATACCAAACGTCACAACGTAACTGGGTGACTATAAAGGTAGACTACGGGTATCTCCGAAAGTGTCTGTTGGGTTGACATGGATCAAGACTGGAGATTTGTCACTCCGTATGACGGAGAGGTATCACCGGGCCCACTCGGTAATGCATCATCATAATGAGCTCAAAGTGACCAAGTGTCTGGTCACGGGATCATGCATTACGGTACGAGTAAAGTGACTTGCCGGTAACGAGATCGAACGAGGTATTGGGATACCGACGATCGAATCTCGGGCAAGTAACATATCGATTGACAAAGGGAATTGTATACGGGGTTGATTGAATCCTCGACATCGTGGTTCATCCGATGAGATCATCGTGGAGCATGTGGGAGCCAACATGGGTATCCAGATCCCGCTGTTGGTTATTGACCGGAGAGTCGTCTCGGTCATGTCTGCTTGTCTCCCGAACTCGTAGGGTCTACACACTTAAGGTTCGGTGATGCTAGGGTTGTGAAGATATGTATATGCAGTAACCCGAATATTGTTCGGAGTCCCGGATGAGATCCCGGACGTCACGAGGAGTTCCGGAATGGTCCGGAGGTAAAGAATTATATATAGGAAGTGCTGTTTCGGCCATCGGGACAAGTTTCGGGGTTATCGGTATTGCACCGGGACCACCGGAGGGGTCCCGGGGGCCCATCGGGTGGGGCCACCTGTCCCGGGGGTCCACATGGGCTGTAGGGGGTGCGCCTTGGCCTACATGGGCCAAGGGCACCAGCCCCACTAGGCCCATGCGCCTAGGGTTTCCATGGGGGAGGAGTCCCACTAGTGGAAGGCACCCCGAGGTGCCTTGGGGGGGAGGGAAACCTCCCCTTGGCCGCCGCACCTAGGAGATTGGATCTCCTAGGCTGCGCACCACCCCCCCTTGGCCCTCCTATATATAGTGGGGGAGAGGAGGGACTTGATACACCAGCCCCTGGCGCCTCCCTCTCTCCCCGTTACGTGTCTCCCTCTCGTAGTATAGGCGGAGCCCTGCTACTGTGACGCCCTGCATCCACCACCACGCCGTCGTGCTGCTGGATCTTCATCAACCTCTCCTTCCCCTTGCTGGATCAAGAAGGAGGAGACGTCTCCCGTCCCGTACGTGTGTTGAACGCGGAGGTGCCATCCGTTCGGCGCTTGGTCATCGGTGATTTGAATCACGTCGTGTACGACTACATCATCACCGTTCTTTGAACGCTTCCGCACGCGATCTACAAAGGTATGTAGATGCATCCGATTACTCGTTTCTAGATGAACTCATAGATGGATCTTGGTGAAACCGTAGGAAAATTTTTGTTTTTCTGCAACGTTCCCCAACAGTGGCATCATGAGCTAGGTCTATGCGTAGTTCTCTTTGCACGAGTAGAACACAATTTGTTGTGGTCGTAGATGTTGTCAACTTTCTTGCCGCTGCTAGTCTTATCTTGCTTCAACGGTATTGTGGGATGAAGCGGCCCGGACCAACCTTACACGTACGCTTACGTGAGACCGTTTCCACCGACTAACATGCACTAGTTGCATAAGGTGGCTGGCGGGTGTCTGTCTCTCCCACTTTAGATGGAGCGGATTCGATGAACGGGGTCCTTATGAAGGGTAAATAGAAGTTGACAAATCACGTTGTGGCTTTAACGTAGGTAAGAAGACGTTCTTGCTAGAACCCTAATTCAGCCACGTAAAACTTGCAACAACAATTAGAGGACGTCTAACTTGTTTTTGCAGCAAGTGGTTTGTGATATGATATGGCCAAAGTTGTGATGAATGATGAATGATCTATATGTGATGTATGAGATGTTCATGCTATTGTAATAGGAATCACGACTTGCATGTCGATGAGTATGACAACCGGCAGGAGCCATAGGAGTTGTCTTTATTCTTTTATATGACCTGCGTGTCATTGAGAAACGCCATGTAAATTACTTTACTTTATTGCTAAACGCGTTAGCCATAGTAGTAGAAGTAATAGTTGGCGAGCAACTTCATGGAGACACGATGATGGAGATCATGATGATGGAGATCATGGTGTCAAGCCGGTGACAAGATGATCATGGAGCCCCAAGATGGAGATCAAAGGAGCTGTGTGATATTGGCCATATCATGTCACGTCTATTATTTGATTGCATGTGATGTTTATCATGTTTTGCATCTTGTTTACTTAGAACGACGGTAGTAAATAAGATGATCCCTCATAATAATTTCAAGAAGTGTTCCCCCTAACTGTGCACCGTTGCGACAGTTCGCTGTTTCGAAACACCACGTGATGATCGGGTGTTTTATTCAGACGTTCACATACAACGGGTGTAAGACAGATTTACACATGCAAACACTTAGGTTGACTTGACGAGCCTAGCATGTACAGACATGGCCTCGGAACACAGAAGACCGAAAGGTCGAGCATGAGTCGTATAGAAGATACGATCAACATGAAGATGTTCACCGATGTTGACTAGTCCGTCTCACGTGATGATCGGACACGGCCTAGTTAACTCGGATCATGTAATACTTAGATGACTAGAGGGATGTCTAATCTAAGTGGGAGTTCATTAATAATTTGATTAGATGAACTTAATTATCATGAACTTAGTCTAAAATATTTTACACTATGTCTTGTAGATCAAATGGCCAACGTAGTCCTCAACTTCAACGCGTTCCTAGAGAAAACCAAGCTGAAAGACGATGGCAGCAACTATACGGACTGGGTCCAGAACCCGAGGATCATCCTCATAGCTGCCAAGAAAGATTATGTCCTACAAGCACCGCTAGGTAATCCACCCGTCCCACAGAACCAAGACGTTATGAACGCTTGGCAGACACGTGTTGACGACTACTCCCTCGTTCAGTGCGGCATGCTTTACAGCTTAGAGCCGGGGCTCCAAAAGCGTTTTGGGAGACATGGAGCATATGAGATGTTCGAAGAGCTGAAAATGGTTTTTCAAGCTCATGCCCGGATCGAGAGATATGAAGTCTCCGATAAGTTCTTCAGCTGTAAGATGGAAGAAAATAGTTCTGTCAGTGAGCACATACTCACTATGTCTGGGTTACATAACCGCTTGTCTCAGCTGGGAGTCAATCTCCCGGATGATGCGGTCATTGACAGAATCCTCCAGTCGCTTCCACCAAGCTACAAGAGCTTTGTGATGAACTTCAACATGCAGGGGATGCAAAAGACCATTCCTGAGTTGTTCTCAATGCTGAAATCAGCGGAGATAGAAGTCAAGAAGGAACATCAAGTGTTGATGGTCAACAAAACCACTAAGTTCAAGAAGGGCAAGGGTAAAAAGAACTTCAAGAAGGACGGCAAGGAAGTTGCCGC
This sequence comes from Triticum urartu, assembly GCF_003073215.2. Classification (NCBI taxonomy): domain Eukaryota; kingdom Viridiplantae; phylum Streptophyta; class Magnoliopsida; order Poales; family Poaceae; genus Triticum; species Triticum urartu. The sequence goes on along the minus strand of NC_053028.1, from coordinate 139,507,995 downwards.
GCCCGGTAAGCAAGCTACCGGGAAGAAGCCAAAGAATGGACCCAAGCCCGAGACTGAGTGCTTTTATTGCAAGGGAAGCGGTCACTGGAAGCGGAACTGCCCCAAATACTTAGCGGACAAGAAGGCCGGTAAAACAAAAGGTATATGTGATATACATGTAATTGATGTGTACCTTACTAGTGCCCGTAGTAGCTCCTGGGTATTTGATACCGGTGCAGTTGCTCACATTTGTAACTCAAAGCAGGGGCTGCGGAATAAGCGGAAACTGGCAAAGGACGAGGTGACGATGCGCGTCGGGAACGGTTCCAAGGTCAATGTGATCGCCGTCGGCACGCTACCTCTATATCTACCTTCAGGATTAGTTTTAAACCTTAATAATTGTTATTTAGTGCCAGCTTTGAGCATGAACATTGTATCGGGATCTCGTTTAATTCGAGATGGCTACTCATTTAAATCTGAGAATAATGGTTGTTCCATTTATATGAGAGATATGTTTTATGGTCATGCTCCTATGGTGAATGGTTTATTCTTTATGAATCTCGAACGTGATGCTACACATGTTCATAATGTGAGTACCAAAAGATGTAAAGTTGATAATGATAGTCCCACATATTTGTGGCACTGCCGCCTTGGTCACATAGGTGTCAAACGCATGAAGAAGCTCCATGCAGATGGACTTTTAGAGTCTCTTGATTATGAATCATTTGACACGTGCGAACCATGCCTTATGGGTAAAATGACCAAGACTCCGTTCTCAGGAACAATGGAGCGAGCAACCAACTTGTTGGAAATCATACATACTGATGTGTGCGGTCCAATGAGTGTTGAGGCTCGCGGTGGCTATCGTTATGTTCTCACCCTCACTGATGATTTGAGTAGATATGGGTATATCTACTTAATGAAACACAAGTCTGAAACCTTTGAAAAGTTCAAGGAATTTCAGAGTGAGGTTGAGAATCAACGTGACAGGAAAATCAAGTTTCTACGATCAGATCGTGGAGGAGAATACTTGAGTCACGAATTTGGCACACACTTAAGAAAATGTGGAATAGTTTCACAACTCACGCCGCCTGGAACACCTCAGCGTAATGGTGTGTCCGAACGTCGTAATCGCACTCTATTAGATATGGTGCGATCTATGATGTCTCTTACCGATTTACCGCTATCATTTTGGGGCTATGCTTTAGAGACTGCCGCATTCACTTTAAATAGGGCTCCGTCGAAATCCGTTGAGATGACACCGTATGAATTATGGTTTGGGAAGAAACCTAAGCTGTCGTTTCTAAAAGTTTGGGGATGCGATGCTTATGTCAAGAAACTTCAACCTGAAAAGCTCGAACCCAAGTCGGAAAAATGCGTCTTCATAGGATACCCTAAAGAAACTGTTGGGTATACCTTCTACCTCAGATCCGAAGGCAAGATCTTTATTGCCAAGAATGGGTCCTTTCTAGAGAAAGAGTTTCTCTCTAAAGAAATAAGTGGGAGGAATGTAGAACTTGATGAAGTATTACCTCTTGAACCGGTAAGTGGCGCAGCTCAAGAAAATGTTCCTGAGGTGCCTGCACCGACTAGAGAGGAAGTTGATGATGATGATCATGAAACTTCAGATCAAGTTGCTACTGAACTTCGTAGGTCCACAAGGACACGTTCCGCACCAGAGTGGTACGACAACCCTGTCTTGGAAATCATGTTGTTAGACAACGGTGAACCTTCGAACTATGAAGAAGCGATGGCGGGCCCGAATTCCGACAAATGGCTGGAAGCCATGAAATCCGAGATAGGATCCATGTATGAAAACGAAGTATGGACTTTGACTGACTTGCCCGTTGATCGGCGAGCCATAGAAAATAAATGGATCTTTAAGAAGAAGACAGACGCGGATGGTAATGTGACCATCTATAAAGCTCGCCTTGTCGCTAAGGGTTATCGACAAGTTCAAGGGGTTGACTACGATAAGACTTTCTCACCCGTAGCGAAGCTGAAGTCCGTCCGAATCATGTTAGCAATTGCCGCATTCTATGATTATGAGATATGGCTAATGGACGTCAAAACGACATTCCTTAATGGTTTCCTTAAGGAAGAATTGTATATGATGCAGCCGGAAGGTTTTGTCGATCCTAAGAATGCTGACAAGGTGTGCAAGCTCCAACGCTCGATTTATGGGCTGGTGCAAGCATCTCGGAGTTGGAACATTCGTTTTGATGAGATGATCAAAGCGTTTAGGTTTATGCAGACTTATGGAGAAGCCTGCATTTACAAGAAAGTGAGTGGGAGCTCTGTAGCATTTCTCATATTGTATGTGGATGACATACTGTTGATGGGAAATGATATAGAATTCTTGGAAAGCATAAAGGCCTACTTGAACAAGTGTTTTTCAATGAAGGACCTTGGAGAAGCTGCTTATATATTAGGCATCAAGATCTATAGAGATAGATCGAGATGCCTCATTGGTCTTTCACAGAGCACGTACCTTGACAAGATATTGAAGAAGTTCAAAATGGATCAGTCAAAGAAGGGGTTCTTGCCTGTATTGCAAGGTACGAGATTGAGCATGGCTCAATGCCCGACCACGGTAGAAGATAGAGAAAAGATGAGTGTCGTCCCCTATGCCTCAGCCATAGGGTCTATCATGTATGCTATGCTGTGTACCAGACCTGATGTAAACCTTGCCGTAAGTTTGGTAGGTAGGTACCAAAGTAATCCCGGCATGGAACACTGGACAGCGGTCAAGAATATCCTGAAGTACCTGAAAAGGACCAAGGAAATGTTTCTCGTATATGGAGGTGACGAAGAGCTCGTCGTAAAGGGTTACGTCGATGCTAGCTTCGACACAGATCTGGATGACTCTAAGTCACAAACCGGATATGTGTATATTTTGAATGGTGGGGTAGTAAGCTGGTGCAGTTGCAAGCAAAGCGTTGTGGCGGGATCTACATGTGAAGCGGAGTACATGGCAGCCTCGGAGGCAGCACAAGAAGCAGTCTGGGTGAAGGAGTTCATTACCGACCTAGGAGTCATATCCAATGCGTTAGGCCCGATGACTCTCTTCTGTGACAACACTGGAGCTATTGCCCTTGCCAAGGAGCCCAGGTTTCACAGGAAGACCAGGCATATCAAGCGTCGCTTCAACTCCATTCGTGAATGTGTTCAAAATGGAGACATAGAGATTTGTAAAGTACATACGGACCTGAATGTAGGAGATCCGTTGACTAAACCTCTCCCTAGAGCAAAACATGATCAACACCAGAACTGCATGGGTGTTCGATTCATCACAATGTAACTAGAATATTGACTCTAGTGCAAGTGGGAGACTGTTGGAAATATGCCCTAGAGGCAATAATAAAATGGTTATTATTATATTTCTTTGTTCAAGATAATTGTCTATTGTTCATGCTATAATTGTGTTATCCGGAAATCGTAATACATGTGTGAACACATAGACCACAACACGTCCCTAGTGAGCCTCTAGTTGACTAGCTCGTTGATCAAAAGATAGTCATGGTTTCCTGACTATGGACATTGGATGTCATTGATAACGGGATCAAATCATTAGGAGAATGATGTGATGGACAAGACCTAATCCTAAGCTTAGCTCAAAGATCGTGTAGTTCGTTTGCTGTAGCTTTTCTGAATGTCAAGTATCATTTCCTTAGACCATGAGATTGTGCAACTCCCGGATACCGTAGGAGTGCTTTGGGTGTGCCAAACGTCACAACGTAACTGGGTGACTATAAAGGTACATTACATGTATCTCCGAAAGTGTCTGTTGGGTTGGCACGAATCGAGACTGCGATTTGTCACTCCATATGACGGAGAGGTATGTCTGGGCCCACTCGGTAATGCATCATCATAATGAGCTCAATGTGATCAAGTGGTTGATCACGGGATCATGCATTACGGCACGAGTAAAGTGACTTGCCGGTAACGAGACTGAATAAGGTATTGGGATACCGACGATCGAGTCTCGGGCAAGTAACGTACCGATTGACAAAGGGAATTGTATACGGATTGATTGAATCCTCGACATCGTGGTTCATCTGATGAGATCATCGTGGAGCATGTGGGAGCCAACATGGTTATCCAGATCTCGCTGTTGGTTATTGACCGGAGAGGCTTCTCGGTCATGTCTGCATGTCTCCCGAACCCGTAGGGTCTACACACTTAAGGTTCGGTGACGCTAGGGTTGTAGAGATATTAGCACACGGTAACCCGAAAGTTGTTCGGAGTCCCGAATGAGATCCTGGACGTCACGAGGAGTTCCGGAATGGTCCGGAGGTAAAGATTTATATATAGGAAGTCCAGTTTCGGCCATCGGGAAGGTTTCGGGGGTCACCGATATTGTACCGGGACCACCGGAAGGGTCCCGGGGTCCACCGGGTGGGGCCACCTATCCCGGAGGGCCCCATGGGCTGAAGTGGGAGGGGAACCAGGCCCTAGTGGTCTGGTGCGCCCCTCCTTGGGCCTACCCTGCGCCTAGGGTTAGAAACCCTAGGGTTGGGGGCGCCACCCTTGCCTTGGGGGGCAAGGCACCCCCCTTGGCCACCGCCCCCCTAGGAGATTGGATCTCCTAGGGCCGGCGCCCCCCCTAGGCACCCTATATATAGTGGGGGGAGGGAGGGCTGCGCACCCAAGCCCCTGGCCTCTCCCGCTACCTTCCGTGACACTCCTCCGTCTCCCACCGCTTGGCGAAGCCCTGCCGAGATCACCGTTGCTTCCACCACCACGTCGTCGTGCTGCTGGATCTTCATCAACCTCTCCTTTCCCCTTGCTGGATCAAGAAGGAGGAGACGTCTCCCAACCGTACGTGTGTTGAACGCGGAGGCGCCGTCCGTTCGGCACTTGGTCATCGGTGATTTGAATCACGTCGAGTACGACTCCATCAACCCCGTTCTCTTGAACGCTTCCGCTCGTGATCTACAAGGGTATGTAGATGCACTCCCCTTTCCCTCGTTGATAGATGACTCCATAGATTGATCTTGGTTATGCGTAGAAAATTTTAAAATTCTGCTACGTTCCCCAACACATTTCACTAAGGCTCAAAGAGCAAATGATACAGCAATGAGTCATTCGTGATTGCAACATGTAGTTTTCTTCTTTTCTGAAACTGTTACGGGGATAGACTCCCCACCTAAATATATTTAAAAAATGATAGATAGCCTTCACTAATGGGTATCAATATATACTAGTAATTCATAATTGTACGATAATTCAATCCGGAACCTGAGCTCAGATGCACCCGGTGAACAGTAAAATAAAAAAATGGTGCAAGATGCTCTGGTACGTGAACTCTGTGCAAAATTTTATGAAGTTTGGACATTCGAGGAGCTCGTGGTAAAAAAGGCAAAATCGGGCATGAACAATGCGATTTTCAAAAGTTTCTTAGACACCTGATTTTTTCTTTTTTGCCACGAGCTCCTCGAATGTCCAAACTTCATCATTTTTTGCACGAAGATCATGCATTTGAGCATCTTGCTTGCAAGAAAAATTCAGATTATTTTGTTTTTTTAACTATTTTTAGCGATTTTATTGTTTATGTCCCACCTCATTGCCGCCTCCACATCTATTATGGTGTTTGCAGAGTTTTCCTTCTTGAAGTCGTATTCATGATTCACATGGTCACGCGCTTGAATGATGCTGTTAAATCTCGCCCCTGTGAAAAATGCATTGTCATATACTTTCCTCTCGACCGAGGGAGATGAGCAAGGGGCATATGTATATTTCTTGAAATGTGTTAGTCTCCGTTTGATATTACTGATATTTTGGAGCTTTGGTTATCAGTAGTGGTATTTGAAACTTTCGGATTTACCGGGTGGTATTTTGGCTATCCTTTATTGAAGATATTTTGTATGCCACTATTTATGATTTTAATTTCATTTTCCTTCTTTTCTAGTGCGTATCATATATTAGAGAATAAGAAGTGAGACCGCTCAGCTACAAATACATTTTCGTACATCCCGATAAGATGCACAAAACACATCATCCATCTACCTAAAACACCAATGGCACTATCTGGAATCTCTCTGCCTATCTAATGATGAGCAAAAGGCTTCCCTGTTTGACCGCAGAAGCCTAGCCACAATCCACGCTCTCCCTTCCCAATCAGTGGCAGAGAGGACCATATCCTCGGCGGGTACCACATGATGAAACATCACAGAATTCCTACGATTCCAGACTTCCAAAAGCGTGATAGTGAGGATGGTTCAGAACTCCTTCGAGGCAACCTCAGAACACAAGGAACCCTAGCCGATGAGTGTGTCATCAGCTCAAGGCACCCACTCGACTTTTCCACAGGAAGGGAGTACCCCAAGCCACACTGAAGGCGAGAACACAGCCGACCAGGAGATGATCAATTATCTCAAGTATTGGTCACATAACGAACATGCTGCTTGGTGTGGTAGTCCACAACGTGCTAGGTGATCACAGGTCCAACAGCGATTCTTTGTAGCAAGCCAAACAAAGAACCTACAGTGTAGAAGGGATCTCGAATTTCACACAAGCCTTGCCACAAGGATCACCCCCTAGCCTGCAAAACGTGTTTCATAAGCCGATCTCACAGGATAGAGGCCACTTGTTTCTGAAGTCCACTGAAGATAGGGTTAGTTGGATAGAGGGTGGTTTCTTCACCGCTCCTTTGGGGTGGTGGATTTAGGGTTCCCTAGGATTTCTAGATTGTTGGTGACAACAATGCCTTCCTTGGAATTTTTGTCCATTTGGCTTCGTCTGCATCTCTATAGTGCCTCCTCTAGCAGCATTGGAAGGCGGGGTCAATTTTTTCAGGAGTTGTTGGGACAATAATTGTACGCTCCTCTGGGGGCGACACTAGAGTACTTCTTAAAAGGACGGTTGCTTTGATGAATGACTGGTGAACAGAGGCAGGCGAACACGCTCCTCTCCTCCAACCACGTCAAGTGGAGGCGACGGATTAGTGTTTCGACGAACATCGTCAAGGTCTCGACCGACACGCCACGAGACCTCGGCTTGTAGTGAGCTACATATTCAGTTCACAACACAACTTGTTACATTATGGTGCTTTGATAGATAAGGCCGTAATGGACACACTCTTCTTCTCTCCGATGGGGCTTCAGTGATTACGAATGCAGCGATGAGCAAGGACGGTGTTGTGTGTAGGGACCCCAAGGGTCTCTTTGTAGATTTATTTTTGCTGGGGTTTTATCTTTTCTAAAATCCTCCCTTCATGCTACGTGTGTTGTGTTGTACCATGGACTGACCAATGAATGACACATACTCACTCCAAAAAGACCCAAACGCGGTTTCCGTTGAGTTTTTTTGGCTAATTTGGTTTCTACTAGCAATATTCTTTCAAAGTGATGAAGTATATTGGTAGCCCCATCGAAAAAGAGAGTATATGGTTACTCCCAAGAAATCTATTAAGATACTAATGTCTCTAGATTTGTAGCCACCTGGTGCATTGGGGATTGTGGGATATGCTATGGGCCCATCTGTTAGGGTGTCTCTCGTTGGGCCATCGAGTTTTCCTGATTTTGAGAGGGTATTGCCTGACGTTTTTGTTTTTCTTTCCTTTCGGTATTTTACACCGGTTATAATAGTTTTTCTTTCGGTTTTTCCCTGATTTTTTATTTTCCTATTTTTTTATTTGTTATTTTTAAATTTTATTTTTCCACATGCTAATTCATGAATATTTATTAAAAGTCATGAACATTTAAAAAAACTATGCACATTTTTTGAATTCATGAATAATTTAAAATTCATGAATATTTTTTAACAGATACTAATGTCTCTAGATTTGAAGCCACCTGGTGCATTGGGGATTGTGGGATATGCTATGGGCCCATCTGTTACGGTGCCGCTCGTTGGGCCATCCAGTTTTCCCAATTTTGAGGGGGTATTGTGAAGGAAATATGCCCTAGAGGCAATAATAAAGTTATTATTTATTTCCTTATATCATGATAAATGTTTATTATTCATGCTAGAACTGTATTAACCGGAAACATAATACATGTGTGAATACATAGACAAACAAAGTGTCACTAGTATGCCTCTACTTGACTAGCTCGTTAATCAAAGATGGTTATGTTTCCTAACCATGGACAAAGAGTTGTTATTTGATTAACGGGATCACATCATTAGGTGAATGATCTGATTGACATGACCCATTCCATTAGCTTAGCACCCGATCGTTTAGTATGTTGCTACTGCTTTCTTCGTGACTTATACATGTTCCTATGACTATGAGATTATGCAACTCCCGTTTGTCGGAGGAACACTTTGTGTGCTACCAAATGTCACAACGTAACTGGGTGATTATAAAGGTGCTCTACAGGTGTCTCCAAAGGTACATGTTGGGTTGGCGTATTTCGAGATTAGGATTTGTCACTCCGATTGTCGGAGAGGTATCTCTGGGCCCTCTCGGTAATGCACATCACATAAGCCTTGCAAGCATTGCAACTAATGGGTTAGTTGTGAGATGATGTATTACGGAACGAGTAAAGAGACTTGCCGGTAACGAGATTGAACTAGGTATTGAGATACCGACGATCGAATCTTGGGCAAGTAACATACCGATGACAAAGGGAACAACGTATGTTGTTATGCGGTCTGATCGATAAAAGATCTTCGTAGAATATGTAGGAGCCAATATGAGCATCCAGGTTCCGCTATTGGTTATTGACCGGAGACGTGTCTCGGTCATGTCTACATTGTTCTCGAACCCGTAGGGTCCGCACGCTTAAGGTTTTGATGACAGTTATATTATGAGTTTATGCATTTTGATGTACCGAAGTTTGTTCGGAGTCCCGGATGCGATCACGGACATGACGAGGGGTCTCGAAACGGTCGAGACATAAAGATTGATATATTGGAAGCCTATATTTGGATATCGGAAGTGTTCCGGGTGAAATCGGGATTTTACCGGAGTACCGGGAGGTTACCGGGACCCCCCGGGATGTATATGGGCCTTAGTGGGCTTTAGTGGAAGAGAGGAGAGCTGACCAGGGCTGGGCCGCGCGCCCCTCCCCCCCTAGTCCGAATAGGACAAGGAGAGGGGGCCGGCGCCCCCCCTTCCTTCTCTCTCTCCTCTTTCCCCCTCCCGAATCCTATTCCAACTAGGAAAAGGGGGGAATCCTACTCCCGGAGGGAGTAGGACTCCTCCTGGCGCGCCCTCTCCTGGCCGGCCGCACCCCCCCTTTTGATCCTTTATATACGGAGGCAGGGGGCACCCCTAGACACACAAGTTGATCCACGTGATCATATTCTTAACCGTGTGCGGTGCCCCCTTCCACCATAGTCCTCGATAATATTGTAGCGGTGCTTAGGCGAAGCCCTGCGACGGTAGTACATCAATATCGTCACCACACCGTCGTGCTGATAGAACTCTTCCCCGACACTTTGCTGGATCGGAGTCCGGGGATCGTCATCGAGCTGAACGTGTGCTAGAACTCGAAGGTGCCGTAGTTTCGGTGCTTGATCGGTCGGGCCGTGAAGACGTACGACTACATCAACCACGTTGTGCTAACGCTTCCGTTGTCAATCTACAAGGGTACGTAGATCACACTCTCCCCTCTCGTTGCTATGCATCACCATGATCTTGCGTGTGCGTAGGAATTTTTTTGAAATTACCACGTTCCCAACAGTGGCATCCGAGCCTAGGTTTTATATGTTGATGTTATATGCACGAGTAGAACACAAGTGAGTTGTGGGCGATATAAGTCATACTGCTTACGAGCATGTCATACTTTGGTTCGGCGGTATTGTTGGACGAAGCGGCCCGGACCGACATTACGCGTACGCTTACGCGAGACCGGTTCTCCCGACGTGCTTTGCACAAAGGTGGCTAGCGGGTGACAGTTTCTCCAACTTTAGTTGAACCGAGTGTGGCTACGCCCGGTCCTTGCGAAGGTTAAAACATCACTAACTTGACAAACTATCGTTGTGGTTTTGATGCGTAGGTAAGATTGGTTCTTGCTTAAGCCCGTAGCAGCCACGTAAAAACTTGCAACAACAAAGTAGAGGACGTCTAACTTGTTTTTGCAGGGCATGTTGTGATGTGATATGGTCAAGACATGATGCTAAATTTTATTGTATGAGATGATCATGTTTTGTAACCGAGTTATCGGCAACTGGCAGGAGCCATATGGTTGTCGCTTTATTGTATGCAATGCAATCGCGCTGTAATGCTTTACTTTATCACTAACCGGTAGCGATAGTCGTGGAAGCATAAGATTGGCGAGACGACAACGATGCTACGATGGAGATCAAGGTGTCGCACCGGTGACGATGGTGATCACGACGATGCTTCGAAGATGGAGATCACAAGCACAAGATGATGATGGCCATATCATATCACTTATATTGATTGCATGTGATGTTTATCTTTTATGCATCTTATCTTACTTTGATTGATGGTAGCATTATAAGATGATCTCTCACTAATTATCAAGAAGTGTTCTCCCTGAGTATGCAACGTTGCGAAAGTTCTTCGTGCTGAGACACCACGTGATGATCGGGTGTGATAGGCTCTACGTTCAAATACAACGGGTGCAAAACAGTTGCACACGCGGAATACTCAGGTTATACTTGACGAGCCAAGCATATACAGATATGGCCTCGGAACACGGAGACCGAAAGGTCGAGCGTGAATCATATAGTAGATATGATCAACATAGCGATGTTCACCAATGAAACTACTCCATCTCACGTGATGATCGGACATGGTTTAGTTGATTTGGATCACGTAATCACTTAGAGGATTAGAGGGATGTCTATCTAAGTGGGAGTTCTTTAAGTAATATGATTAATTGAACCTAAATTTATCATGAACTTAGTACCTGATAGTATCTTGCTTATTCATGTTTGATTGTAGATAGATGGCCCGTGCTGTTGTTCCGTTGAATTTTAATGCGTTCCTTGAGAAAGCAAAGTTGAAAGATGATGGTAGCAATTACACGGACTAGGTCCGTAACTTGAGGATTATCCTCATTGCTGCTCAGAAGAATTACGTCATGGAAGCACTGCTGGGTGCCAGGCCTGCTGCTGGAGCAACACCAGATGTTATGAACGTCTGGCAGAGCAAAGCTGATGACTACTCGATAGTTCAGTGTGCCATGCTTTACGGCTTAGAATCGGGACATCAACGACGTTTTGAACGCCATGGAGCATATGAGATGTTCCAGGAGTTGAAGTTAATATTTCAAGCAAATGCCCGGATTGAGAGATATGAAGTCTCCAATAAGTTCTATAGCTGCAAGATGGAGGAGAACAGTTCTGTCAGTGAGCATATACTCAAAATGTGTGGGTATAATAATCACTTGATTCAATTGGGAGTTAATCTTCCAGATGATTGCGTCATTGA
>NC_053028.1:139470217-139494881 GCF_003073215.2 Triticum urartu | reverse complement strand
TATCCAGTAGCATCATATTTGTAAAAAATTTCCAAATTCAAATTTGAACTTTATTCAGATTTGAATTCAAACTTCAACTGGCCATATCTCCTAAACTGTAGCTCCGATTGACGTGATTCTTTTTGCACCATGTCACCGTTACCAAACCCTATCACTTGGACCTATCTCACGAGATTTTTCATACATTAGGATCTGTCTATAGTAGTTTTACTTGTATTCCTAGTATGCACTGTGGTCCATGTCACAATTTTTGGCACCCATGCCCTATGTTGTTTTGCACTTAGTATTTTCTTTTGATAGTTAAGTGTGTTGTGTGTTCATTTGGATTTTCCGATGTTTTCATGCTGCATGTTATTTGGTTCTCCGAAATGATTGCTTATGTGGACGCAATGTTTGACTTTATAGATTTTCATCGGAGAGTGACGAATAGTTCTATTAAGTAAATTTCTGAGAGCGATATAATCTTCATCAACTATTACCAGGCAAATTCACATTTGACCATTCTTCCATTTACCTATGTTTTTATTATGCACTTAGTCCTTTGAGGTAGGATTGCATGGTAGGATTTATTGTTGCTAGATGGCTATGCCGTTACCTAGTAGTTCATTGAGGTAGGTTTGAACCATATACCTTTGTCACCACCGTGTAAGTTTAATTTTGCCTCGCCAATGTAGACATGGATTGGGAAGTGTTCATTGTGAGAGATGAGTGACAAATTAGTAAGTAGAACCAAGATAACTTAATGAACTACCTGGGCGGAGGTTTGGTTTGAATGGTGGCGAAGTACAGTGGGAGCATGCATGGGAAATCCATGGTGGTGCACCACTAGTGGTCCGTCCGCCCAGGCTCAAAGAGATCAATCGTATTATCATGTCTAGAAGCTTACGTGTGCAGCCACAAGCCAATATGGGCTCTGACTTAGTTGAGTAGTTAGCGTGACCCTTTCCGGGATGGGCTAGCAGATGTAGAATGATGTAGGTGTACCGGCCTATCCGTGGGTTAAGGGGGAACATTTTCGAAAGACTATGTCTCGGTCATCCTGTTCTCAAACGCCAGGCAGTGCGAGAACTTCAAGGGAGGGGATTGGGTCTTGTGGGGAAAAGTGCGCAAACCTCTGGAGAGTGTTAAAATCTAATCGATTAGCCGTGTCCCCGATTACGGACAACTTGAGCATCTAGTAGTGGAAATGTTGGGAGATCTCATCACTCTTAATTAAACAGTTGGGTTTTAAATGAAACTTTGGGAATGGATTGAGTTGGGTTTGCCAACTCATCCTATGCTATACTGTAGTGGTAGAATAATATCTTTTATTTTAGGGAAAAGCTAGCTTTATGCAAAAACTAAACTTAGAGCTTTCCAACAGCCAAATTGCATGTACAAATAGGTTCATTATTCTTATGATGTGACTTGCCAGTACATTCAATGTACTGACCTACAGGGTTGCGACGTCTTATGTTGCAGGAATTTTCTACGACGAGTAAGAGTTACGTTGTAGGGTTACGGTCTACACTCAACTTGCCGTTGGTGTTGATGGACTCCACACCCTTATGTTTGTTTCCGCTGAGACTTATGAGGTATATATCAGTTTTACGTTATTTATACATGTGATTACCCTTTGATATATACATTGATGTGCTTTGTGTGCCAGCATACCGATCCAGGGATGGCACGGGTACACAGAGGCTTGACCGTTTGAGGTCGAATCGCTACAGAGATGGTATCAGAGCCAGGTTGACTGTAGGACGTGACCCTAGAAACTGGAAAACCCTTAGGAAAGGAATTCTCTAAAACTTTATTTAAAAAAAGATCTTTTACCTCTATTCTTTTCTGAGCTTTATCAAATCTTTCCTATTACCTCAAATAGTTAGACAATACCCTGTTCCCTTTGGACCACACGGAGGATGAACTGAAGCCACTCCGAGAACGACAAGATATCAGACTTCACCATACACTAGAAGAACTAAAGCTACTACTGACGAATCCTCTAAAGAATTGAAGAATTTGAAGACACTGACATATTCCAAGATTTATATGAACTTTAGAGGACCAATCCCCTGTTGTATACTCATGTTAGATGCGATGTTTGTGAGCTGTCATTGTTTGATGTTTTTCCTGACAGCCACAATTAAAACTTATTTTCAAAACTATATTGTGTGTATTGTGTGTATCTCTCTATCCCTCTTATCTCATCCCAAAACCCTTGGACCCAATAGATGATGAATGAAGATGGACTTGCATTCTCTGAACCGATCACTCAGTTGGAGGCAGAGCTATGGATTCAAAACATGGAGAATCACTTTAGGAGCAATTTGGTTGCAAGGAAGTATGAGGTTCAATACGCTCTTCAGTACTTTACAAAAAGTGCTGCAACCTGGTGGAAAATGCATCAGGCCATACAAGGATGTAACGGAGCAAAAACTTGGGAGGAATTCAAGATGACTCTACTAAGGTATCGTCTTATTCAGAAACCCTATGGCAATAAAATGAAGGAACCTTGTGCATGCAAGATTTGTGGTGAGATAGGACATACCCATGAAGAACACAAGGATGGATGCCCTCATTGTGAAGGAAATCACCAAGCTGAAGAATGTCCAACCATGAAGGTTACTTGTTTCTTGTGTGAAGGAACTACGCACTACCCTGCCCAGTGTCATATTTATCCCAAGGTACAAGAAATTACCAAGCAGCAAAAGGAAGCAGTGAAAGAAGCCCTCAGTGAAAGTTTAAGAAAACCGGTGATGAAAGAAGATGTTGACGACCCTAATGAGAAAGCCTAAATAGATTTTACTCCAATGCTTGTTATTCATGTGGAGAAGAAGGACATTTTTCACAATATTGCACGAAGGAAAGCCAAGAGTATCTGGGAAACTTCCCGACGGAATAAGTGGAGTTTGATCGACAAGAGATAGAGGAATTGATCAGAATGAAGAAGTCGAGGAAGAGAAAGAGCATGTGTCCCAAGAACAACCCAATTTCTACAGAAAAGGACCTGAATCAAATCACTTGTTACAGGTTCAAGGATCTAGGTCATTACGCTAGCAAATCCCCAGCAAGGAAGCCAAGGACCCGAGGAGCCAAGATAATCACCAAGAAGCCCCTGGATTTGTCTGGCGCCATTTGTTTACACTTCAAAGGAGTAGGACATTTTGTCAGAGAATGTTCGGATCTGAGGAAAACTTGAGCTGAGTAGTTGAGGTCTTGATATTGGAATAAAGCATGTAATAAATGTGGAATACAGTTTTATTTTTGGGGATGTTGAGTTGAGTTATGAAATGGGAATTGTAATAGTTCGTGAAGCAGTAAAAGTTGAGGTGTTTGGAATCTCATATGAAATGTTATGAGTTGCTCGTTGATTGTGAGTGCCTCTCTCACTATGTCACCTAGACTTAAACCTTGAACCCATGGACAAGCTGACCCCAAACTTTTCCCAGAAAAACAACCACATTTCACCAAAGGAAATACATACAGTATCCTGAGTACCCCTTCTATCTTATGCCTGCAGATGACAACCCTTTACGAGTCTTTTCTCAAGGGCCCGGAAACGATCATGACCCTGACCAGTGATTAGGATTACTCAAAAATCCTGAAGGACATGATGAAGCATATTCATCTTGAAGGAGAAGCAGTCTACAAGGGTTATCCTTTAATGGAGAAGGGAATTGAACTTGGTATGTGGAGGTACACCTCCACCGTGTGAAGGGAGTTTGCCCAAAGACTATGGGACAATACTTTTTCATTTCTCGAGTACCACGAGCAACATTCTTCGACTCTGTTCGTGAAGCTGCTATGGTAGCCATACGTCATATTGGAGAAATACTAGAAGCAAGACTCTGTCACACTCAGGAATACCTGAGAGAGGTCCATGCAAAGATGATGGAGATGAAGCTCATGGCCACCACGATGAACCAAAACATCGATGATTTGAAGGATCACATCGCACAATTCTAGTGGGACTAAAGTATCTTCAAGAAGGGCAAATGAATAAAGATGGAAGTAATGCTTGACCATACCAAACTATGTGGATGGCAGCTTTTGTAATAGAGTACTTATGAAATTTGAGTTTTGAGTAGTGGTTAAGGATGTAATAAAGGATTTGATATGAAGAGAATTATGGATGAACCAGTGCATTTTTTTGCGATACTTGTCTGTGTGGACACTAGACCAGTGGAAAGGAAAATGTATTCCATAGAGTGGAGTTTGGACAAATGAGTTGGAGTTTGGTTTTAGTTATGATGGTTACCCAGGAGTATGAAGGAATGAAGTACTATTGGATTTAAAGGAGATGTAATGTTGGAATATGGAACAATAGTAACTCCAAGGATGAGTTAAAGATATACAAGTGTTGAAGTGGGCCATAACCCACAGGACCCAGGATTTGATAAGGAAACAAGCACAATCTTGTTGAAGAAAATAATTCTGAAAGATGCTATGATTTCATCAGCATACGTTTCATAGGAGGTTACGTAAAACCTGAGAGTTGTGAAGAAACGATAGAGATTTTGTGTGGCTTGCTGTGACGCCCGGATAATCAAGCTACAGTAACCCTCTGGTAATGATGCCACGTCATCACGATTACTCTTGCTAATCTCGTGTTAGTTCAGATCCGAGCCAAATTCAAATTTCAATTAAAGTCCAACAATAAAAGTTTTCAATTGTCAAATCAAAAATGTTAAAATGGTAGCAAATAAATCATAATCATTTATGGTGGAGAAACCATACTTTTATAAAAGTGTAAAATACTCCAAAATGTTTAAAAAGTAGCAAAAACAATTAGTGGAATGCCTTTTACAATAAATAAAATATTAAACTATGTTAATTAGTTGCCCAACTTATGTGGGAGTAGCCTATTTGTTAACACTAAAGTAGGTACTACTTTTATAGTTTATAAAACTAAGATAAAGTGAAACAAAAAAATATTAAAACAGTAATAGAAAGATTTAGAAAAAACAACAAATAAAAACATAAAAGAGAACCACCCCCCCTGCTGGGCCACGGCCCAGATGGCCTCGGAGCCAACCAGGCTGGCCCAGCTGGCGCCTACAACACCCCCTGGGGCGACCGAACCCTAGCCCAGCCACCCCACTCCCCCGCACAATCCCCACCTCTCCCCTCGTCTCCGTCACCCGCCACCACCCCACGACGCCCACTCCCCTCCTCGTTCCCCACTTCCCTCCACGTTCTGGATCGGGGCAGCGAACCCCGATCCCTTCGCCTCTCTCGCTGTGCGCCGCTGCCAGCGCTAACCCCGTCGCTGGCGCTCACCGTCGCCGCCTCGTTCCGCCTCCCCGACGCCGGATCTCGCCTCCTCGTCTCCTCCTCAAGCCGCTCGCCGGAGCCGCCTCGCCTTCCTCTTCGTCGTCGACCGCGTCCTCGTCACCCACCTCGAGCACCGCCGCCCCATGCCCTACAGCCCCCCGTGAGCACCCCATCCATCCATCCATCAATCCCCGTCCCCTTAGTCGTGCTCCGCCTGCGCCCCCTATTCGCCCCGCTCACCGCAGCCCGCAACTGCCGTGCCCAGGGCCCGTCCGCACCCTCCTACGACGAGCCTGCGCACTGCCGCCCGTACATGACTGCGCCTGCACCGCGCCCGTCGTCGTTCGCATCCGCTTCGGCTGCTACCCTGCTGTGTTACTGCTGCTGCCTCTTGCCACCGGTGCCGTGCCGCCGGCTGCTGCTGCCCGTGGTCGTCCCCTTCCTCACCGCGCCTTCGCCGCCCGCTGCCTATCGTCGCTATGCCCACCGCTAGCCGCCGCCCTCCGCCCCTCTGCGGCGAGGCCTTCACCTGGACGCCGCCCCTCGTCGCCGGTTCCCGGCGCCCGCACGCGCGCCGGCGGCCCTGGTCGTGCCCGGCGGCCTCGCCCACACACTAGCACCCCGCAGCGCCCTGGGTCCGCCCTTCGGGCGCAAACGCCCGGGCGCCCACTGCCCGTTTCGCCCGATAGGCCCCTAGGGCCAATGACAAGTGGGGCCCTACCCCCAGAACGAAAATAAATAAAAAAATTAAAATTAAATAATAAATTAAATTATTAATTAATTTATTAATTAATTAAAGGATTAATTAACTTAATTAATCTTGTTTAATTAACCTAATCAATTAACTAAACTAATCAAACATGTTTAGTTAGCCTGAGTCTATGACAGGTGGGTCCCACTGGACCCACATGCCAGGTTTGACTCTGGTTAGCTGGGTTTGACCTGCTGACGTCATGGTGATGTCATGCTGACATCACCTTTCACTGTTCTGGATAATTTTCTATTAAAATAATTAATTAAATGCTAAAAATGATTTAAAACTTTTAAAATCAATATAAAATAAACCGTAGCTCGGATGAAAAAACTTTGTACATGAAAGTTGCTCAGAATGACGAGACAAACCCGAATACGCAGCCCGTTCGTCCGCCACGCATCCCTAACCTATCAAACTCGCAAGTTTCCCCCTCTGGCTCCTCTGCCCGAAAACGCGGAACACCGGGGATGCTTTCCCGGATGTTTCCCCCCTTCACCGGTGTCACCTCTTACCGCATTAGGGCACGCCTAGCATCACGCCTTGCCTTGTCATGCTTCGTTATGCATTTGTTTGCATTGTATTCACTGTTTCTTCCCCCCTCTTCTTCCGCTAGACACCGAGACCGACGCCGCTGCTACCCAGTACAACTACGGAGTTGACGACCCCTCTCTCTTGCCAGAGCAACCAGACAAGCCCCTCTTGATCACCAGATATCGCCTATTCTTCTCTCTACTACTTGCATTAGAGTAGTGTAGCATGTTACTGCTTTCCGTTAATCCTATTCTGATGCATAGCCTGTCCTTGCTATTACTGTTGTTACCTTTACCTGCTATCCTAATGCTTAGTATAGGATGCTAGTGTTCCATCAGTGGCCCTACACTCTTGTCCGTCTGCCATGCTATACTACTGGGCCGTGATCACTTCGGGAGGTGATCACGGGCATATGCTATATACTTTATACTGATACATTACTTACGATACTGTTCGGAGATGGGGGCTGAAGGGGCAGGTGGCTCCATCCCGGTAGAGGTGGGCCTGGGTTACTGACGGCCCCGACTGTTACTTTGCGGAGGAGCGACAGAGCAGGTTGAGACCACCTAGGAGAGAGGTGGGCCTGGCCCTAGTCGGTCTTCGCGGATACTTAACACGCTTAACGAGATCTTGGTATTTGATCTAAGTCTGGCCACTGGCCTATACGCACTAACCATCTACGCGGGGACAGTTATGGGCACTCCACGTCGTGGTATCAACTGAAGCCTTCGTGACGTCAGCGACTGAGCGGTGCACGCGGATTGGACCGTAAGCCTGCTCTTGTATTAAGGGGGCTAGTTCTGCTTCCGGCCACGTACGCAACGTGCAGGTGTGCAATGGGCAATGGGCCCAGACCCCTGTGCCATAGGATTTAGACCGGCGTGCTGACCTCTCTGTTGTGCCTAGGTAGGGCTGGGACGTGTTGATCTTTCGAGGCCGGGCATGACCTAGAAAAGTGTGTCCGAACAATGGGGATCGAGCGTGTTGGGAAATGTGGTGCACCCCTGCAGGGAAGTTAATCTATTCGAATAGCCGTGATCTTCGATAACAGGGCGACTTGGAGTTATACCTTGACCTTATGACAACTAGAATCGGATACTTAATAAAACACACCCTTTATAGTGCCAGATACAACCGGTGATTGCTCTCTCACAGGGCGACGCGGAGAGGATCGCCGGTTAGGTTTATGCTATGCGATATTACTTAGTGAACTTACCATATACTCTCTTCTCCTACTACAAGAGGGAGGTTACCAAAAGCGTAGTATTCGATAGGACTAGCTATCCCCCTCTTATTCCGGCATTCTGCAGTTCAGTCCACATATGATACCCTTATTCCATTTGATACCAATGCATACATATGTAGTGTAGCTCCTTGCTTGCGAATACTTTGGATGACTACTCACGGTTGCTTTGCTCCGTCTTTTCCCCCTTTCTATACTCGATTGTTGCGACCAGACGTTGGAGCCCAGGAGCCAGACGCCACCGTCTACGATGACTACTACTACTCGAGAGGTGCCTACTACTACGTGCAGCGCGCTGACGACGACCAGTAGTAGTTTAGGAGGATCCCAGGGAGGAGGCATGCGCCTCTTTCGATCTGTATCCCAGTTTGTGCGAGCCTTCTTAAGGAAAACTTGTTTACTTATGTCTGTACTCAGATATTGTTGCTTCCGCTGACTCGTCTATGATCAAGCTCTTGTATTCGAGCCCTCGAGGCCCCTGGCTTGTAATATGATGCTTATATGACTTATTTTATTTGTAGAGTTGTGTTGTGATATCTTCCCGTGAGTCCGTGATCTTGATCGTACACGTTTGCGTGTATGATTAGTGTACGGTCAAATCGGGGGCGTCACAAGTTGGTATCAGAGCCAACTGCTTGTAGGAATCCCCCTTCCACACTCCTTGGCCGAAGTTGAGTCTAGTCGATGAAAATTGTTTTACTAACTTGGCTGTGCGGCCCATGGGCCCATGTCGCCATTGGGTGGTATTAGGATCTTTTACTCCTTGTCTATACTCTGGGACTCTGATCTCTCTTCTATTCGGGCTAAATGAATATTGCTAAATCTAACATTAGGATCTCGTTATCACTTTCACCCGGAGAGCCCCTTATTACTGATGATCGTCTGCTGCACGTGAAGACCCTGAAGATACTCTCCGCTGTTAACCCGAGAACTTGTGTTCATCGCGTTTGCAATTCCCCTTCGACCGTCAACCCTTATGGATAACTACTTGCAGTTGTTATTCTTACATTCATCCCCAGTTGGTCTTGTTATTACAAGATACCGCGAAATACTCGTCGTTGTTTCGATAATCCTTTAAGCTTACTGCCTTGCTGTTCTTTGTCACCTGAATACCCCTATGGATAATTCTCGCACTTATCGAGTATCTGCTCATTCCCCAGTTGTTCATGTGTTTCACAATGGTCTTCGAAATACTATTCGATCCTCCAAAAATCCTTAGTAGCTTATTGCTCTGCAATACTTGTCTGCTTGCATTATGGATGCTTTCCATATGTCTGGCAATATTCGTTAGTATCCTTAGACACCATCATTTTGATCCTATTGATTCAACATTAGTGCAAATGCACGCAATCATCAGTTGATCCTTTCAAATTATCTTTCTAGCTCAGACGTCATTTTTGAACATGAGCTTATTCTCGACCAATCTGTTTGTCGTCAATTGTACCCTTAGGTCTACTGAACTTATCCACCCTTGATCAGAGCGTCTGCTTCTGATCCTTCTATTTGGAAATCATAATTCCTTTGATATCTAAGCATCGAATCATTCAGGTGTTCTATAATCTGATGCCCTTGCATCCTTTCTTCAACTGATTGTGTGCCGATGCTCACATCAGCTCCGCTATGGACTGTCAGATCCTTTATTGGATTATTATTTGATAGTGTCCTCCTTATTCAATAACCTCGTGAGCCTTTCCTCTGATACAGAATGCTTTTGGTAAATTGTATCCTCTGTTTTCTCAACCATGCTCTATTTTCGAGCTAGTGGTATTTACGATTGAAGCTTGCGGTATATGTTTCCACGATACCCTGACGGGTTGAACCTATGCCTTTCTTAATCTGTGTGAACCCGAAAGTTTTCACGGGTCATACTCCTCTGGTAATTCACCAGGTAGGTTTTGACACTAAAATCATTTTTATCTAGAGCAGCGAATGAAAGGTTATGCATTGAAGAAGTGGGAGTCGACCTTGAACTTTGTGTTCATGCCCATGGACACGATGTAGATCTTATCATTAAAGCTTCTCTTAAATTAATTTTTTTCCCTTGGTATAAGTTCTTATATCTGGGATCCGGCCTTTTGCAATCATGGTTTCGACCATATGTTCTTCTTTGACCCCATTTCACGGGCAAGTTTAAGCACTTGTCTTCTGTGGATCAATACACCAGTCCAACCTTTACTTTGATCTTCCGTCGAGTATTACACCATGGTACCTCGATAATATCAAGTACTACATAACCTCTTATGAGTTCCTCATCAAGTACTGCATTCTCATTGATTCCAAAATTTTCATGGGCTCTGAGTTATTAAACACTCAAAAACCGATAACTGAACTGAGTCCGCACTACGGTTCAACAACTTTTGGTAATCTTCTTTACTTACGAGTTGGTACCCGATCACATCCTTCCTACCCTATTTGGCTATATCATTACTGTGATGATTTTAACTGTGCTACCTGGTCCTTATTCCCGGAGCACAACTTTCGATGATGAGCTAAGCTTACGTCGATCTTCCTCATCATACCACTTTGCCTTAAACAACAAGCTTGGTTTTGAGTTTGTGTCATACCCTTGGGTTCAATAACCTTTCGCTTCATCATTCCTGTGGCTTGATGTCATCGCCGACCGATTACATCTTCATGAAATCTCTCAACAATTGTGTCGTGGTCATCATCGGCATTCTGAGCTCTTCCAGGATGTCAATTGAGTTCATTATGTGAAATGCCATCCTTGCCCTCGATGATCTGTGTTATCATCGACCACTTTATTGACTTCCCTCAAACACAAACTTATTCGTGTTTTGTGTTATACTTTGAGATCCTTGCTATCCAGCAATTATTCTTCTTCACCTTGGAGTATTACTATCATATATGTCAAGAAGGTCGTGAGAACTGCTCCACCTCTTTAGAATTATTGGTATAGTGATACTTCTCGCCATCACCATTCTTTCTTGGTTCCCGTGTTGATTCTAGCCGGGATACCAACAGATGAATGGTGCTGCTTGGATTCTGCACTTCTAGCAACCATATTGCTTTGAAGTTAATGGTCGACATTTCATTCATAGACCATTGGTTATAGAATCACCATTATTACATCGGTCATGCTAACTAAGCCCATATTTCGGGTGCACCTTTCAACCAATGTTTAATTCGGTATGTTTTCCTCGAGCATACCTCATTATATCATTTGATCTGACAAATGTTATCTCCCTGTTCACATAATTGTGGAAATCCATCTTTTGGAAACCTCGATGAATTGTCGCTAAATTCATCAGCTACCTCCTCACCCTCTCCTTGATTTAATGATGAACTCTTGTTTCGGAACTCGCTTCCATAGTTCATTTCTCGAGAATCTTCGACGTCATATCGTCAATTTGTGTCACACCTTTTCTCCTCGAGCATCATGAGTTTGAGATATCCTCACACCAACCAGATCTAAATCTCGTTCAGATATGATGGCTGGGGCATATTTCCAAGAGTTCTAACATTGGTCGTTATATGACCCGGTAAGGTGATGTCATCCTAGCACACCTGGCCGGAGGCCCTATTGTTATAGATTCCTTTTCGGCAAGGTTATACGTTCTTCCATGAGGAAATTGTAAGACTTATCCTATAAGTTGTTTCCGATGAATCCTTTGTGTTTCCAAAGTCTGATCTTCACCTGATGACCATGTCAATGCTATCTTGAAGCATGTCTATGGTACTCCGATTTTCAACAAGAACATTTGAAGCCCAATGCTAAATGTTTTCTTGCTCAATTATCCAAAGACTGTTGTATGGGTAATATCATGAAATCCCTTCCCCTTACCTTAATGGTTTTCTACTTTCTATTCTGTCATGGATATCATGCTCTGCTTGTCCTTGGGAAGGATATACCCCCGAAATATGTGTGTATACACATTTTCATTTCCATTGTTCGGTTTAAACCTGATAATCACATTTTCCTTTCCATTGACTTGTTTTGAGCTTTCTTGTAATCTGACTTAACTGAGCAGTGATAATTCCCTGCTTAGTAAGCACCTCGTTGTACAACTCTGTCAGTAAGACCCTGTTACCATTATTGATAGCATCTCGGTAACCACCGATGGACGAGAACTTTGCCTATTGGTCCGCCTCTTTCAACGAGCAGGAAAATGGTTCTCTTCGTCCCTCGCCCTTGGTATCATTGTAGTTGCCGACATAATTGACAGGCTAGTCTATGACATGCCTTGCTATCGTGACCATGCAAGATGTCACCACTCCTACTTTTATCCCACATGGTGGGCCCATAACCCATAGTTCCACAGGATCGAAACCTGACTCTCCTGTACAACCCTGTTTCTAATGGTTATTCCCCACGCTTCGCTTCGTATTTAATCCACGGGCCACCTTCCTAGTGCTCTATTCTGGTATCAGCCGCAATACTTACTCTCGCTGCTCTGAACCCCTTTCTCACTCTGGTTCAGACTTCGAGCAACTATCTATGCGCTCGGAACCTCTTATTGTACCTACGTACCTTACTCCCGATGTATTTTATATGTTCAACTCAAGAGATAATCTTATGCTCATTCGTGGGTTAACCCCAGATTGTTTCCCTCCTAAGCATTCTGTCGTAGCCGAGCTGCCCCTTACCTATTCGTAAGTATGTTGGAGTTCCCGAAGGAAAGGGCGACTTCACCATGATGACCTGAAGCAGAGAAATAAAGACGTCAATGTAATGGATCGACCTCTTCGAGAAGAGCAACTATGACCGAGAAGACTCGATAGAATTTCGTAGCCACATCTTTCCCTTACTCCCCTCTTAAATCTCGGGATGAGATTTCTTGTAGTGGAGGAGAATTGTGACGCCCGGATAATCAAGCTACAGTAACCCTATGGTAATGATGCCACGTCATCACGATTACTGTTGCTAATCTCGTGTTAGTTCAGATCCGAGCCAAATTCAAATTTCAATTAAAGTCCAACAATAAAAGTTTTCAATTGTCAAATCAAACATGTTCAAATGGTAGCAAATAAATCATAATCATTTATGGTGGAGAAACCATACTTTTATACAAGTGTAAAATACTCTAAAATGTTTTAAAAGAAGCAAAAACAATTAGTGGAATGTCTTTTAAAAAAAATAAAATATTAAACTATGTTAATTAGTTGCCCAACGTATGTGGGAGTAGCCTATTTGTTAACACTAAAGTAGGTACTACTTTTATAGTTTATAAAACTAAGATAAAGTGAAACAAAAAAATATTAAAACAATAATAGAAAGATTTAGAAAAAACAACAAATAAAAACATAAAAGAGAACCCCCCCCCCCCTGCTGGGCCACGGCCCAGATGGCCTCGGAGCCACCCAGGCTGGCCCAGCTGGCGCCTACAACACCCCCTGGGGCGACCGAACCCTAGCCCAGCCACCCCACTCCCCCGCACAATCCCCACCTCTCCCCTCGTCTCCCTCACCCGCCGCCACCCCACGACGCCCACTCCCCTCCTCGTTCCCCATTCCACTCCACGTTATGGATCGGGGCAGCGAACCCCGATCCCTTCGCCTATGTCGTCGTGCGCCGCTGCCAGCGCTCACCGTCGCTGCCTCGTTCCGCCTCCCCAACGCTGGATCTTGCCTCCTCGTCTCCTCCTCAAGCCGCTCGCCGGAGCCGCCTCGCCTACCTCTTCGTCGTCGACCGCGTCCTCATCACCCACCTCGAGCACCGCTGCCCCATGCCCTACAGCCACCCGTGAGCACCCCATCCATCCATCCCCGTCCCCTTGCTCGTGCTCCGCCTGCGCCCCCTATTCGCCCCGCTCGCCGCAGCCCGCAACTGCCGTGCCCAGCGCCCGTCCGCACCCTCCCGCGATGAGCCTGCGCACTGCCACCTGTACATGACTGCGCCTGCACCGCGCCCGTCGTCATTCGCATCCGCTTCGGCTGCTCCGCTGCTGTGTTACTGCTGCTGCCTCTTGCCACCGGTGCCGTGCCGCCGGCTGCTGCTGCCCGTGGTCGTCCCCTTCCTCACCGTGCCTTCGCGGCCCGCTGCCTATCGCCGCTGCGCCCACTGCTAGCCGCCGCCCTCTGCCCCTCTGCGGCGAGGCCTTCGCCTAGACGCCGCCCCTCGTCGCCGGTTCTCGCCGCCCGCACGCGCGCCGGCCGCCCTGGTCACGCTCGGCGGCCTCGCCCACACACTAGCACCCCGCGGCGCCCCGGTCACGCTCGGCGGCCTCGCCCACACACTAGCACCCCGCGGCGCCCCGGTTCCGCCCTTCGGGCGCAAACACCCGGGCGCCCGCTGCCCGTTTCACCCGATAGGCCCCTAGGGCCAATGACAAGTGGGGCCCTACCCCTAGAACAAAAATAAATAAATAAAATTAAAATTAAATAGTAAATCAAAATATTAATTAATTAAAGGATTAATTAACTTAATTAATCTTGTTTAACTAACCTAATCAATTAACTAAAGTAATCAAACCTGTTTAGTTAGCCTGAGTCTATGACAGGTGGGTCCCACTGGACCCACAGGCCAGGTTTGACTCTGGTCAGCTGGGTTTGACCTGCTGATGTTATGGTGATGTCATGCTGACATCACCTTTCACTGTTATGGATAATGTTCTATTAAAATAATTATTAAATGCTAAAAATGATTTAAATCTTTTAAAATCAATATAAAATAAACCATAGCTCGGATGAAAAAACTTTGTACATGAAAGTTGCTCAGAACGACGAGACGAACCTAGTTTCGTAGCCCGTTCGTCCGCCACGCATCCCTAACCTATCGATCTCGCAACTTTCCACCTCCGGCTCCTCTGCCCGAAAACGCGGAACACCGGGGAAACTTTCCCGGATGTTTCCCCCCTTCACCAGTATCACCTCTTGCCGCTTTAGGGCACGCCTAGCATCACGCCTTGCCTTGTCATGCTTCGTTATGCATCTGTTTGCATTGTATTCACTATTTCTTCCCCCCCTCTTCTTTCGCTATACACCGAGACCTTCGCCGCTGCTACCCAGTACAACTACGGAATTGATGACCCCGCTCTCTTGCCAGAGCAACCAGGCAAGCCCCCCCTTGATCACCAGATATCGCCTATTCGTCTCTCTACTGCTTGCATTAGAGTAGTGTAGCATGTTACTGCTTTCCGTTAATCCTATTCTGATGCATAGCCTGTCCTTGCTATTACTGTTGTTACCTTTACCTGCTATCCTAATGCTTAGTATAGGATGCTAGTGTTCCATTAGTGGCCCTACACTCTTGTCCGTCTACCATGCTATACTACTGGGCCGTGATCACTTCGGGAGGTGATCACGGGCATATGCTATATACTTTATACTGATACATTACTTACGATACTATTCGGAGATGGTGGCTGAAGGGGCAGGTGGCTCCATCCCGGTAGAGGTGGGCCTGGGTTCCCGACGGCCCCCGACTGTTACTTTGTGGCAGAGCGACAAGGCAGGTTGAGACCACCTAGGACAGAGCTGGGCTGGCCTTGGTCGGTGTTCGCGGATACTTAACACGCTTAACGAGATCTTGGTATTTGATCTGAGTCTGGCCACTGACCTATACGCACTAACCATTTACGCGGGGACATTTATCGGCACTCGACGTCATGGTATCAGCGACGTCAGCGACTGAGCGGCGCGCGCTGGATTGGACCGTAAGCCTGCTCTTGTATTAAGGGGGCTAGTTCTGCTTCCGGCCGCATACGCAACATGCAGGTGTGCAATGGGCGATGGGCCCAGACCCCTGTGCCATAGGATTTAGACCGGCGTGCTGACCTCTCTGTTGTGCCTAGGTAGGGCTGCGACATGTTGATCTTCCGAGGCCGGGCATGACCCAGAAAAGTGTGTCCGAACAATGGGGATCGAGCGTGTTGGGAAATGTGGTGCACCCCTGTAGGGAAGTTAATCTATTCAAATAGCCGTGATCTTCGGTAACAGGACAACTTGGAGTTGTACCTTGACCTTATGACAACTAGAATCGGATACTTAATAAAACACACCCTTTCAAATGCCAGATACAACCGGTGTTTGCTCTCTCACAGGGCGACGCAGAGAGGATCGCCGGTTTGGTTTATGCTATGCGATGTTACTTAGTGAACTTACCATATACTCTCTTCTCCTGCTGCAAGATGGAGGTTACCAGAAGCGTAGTCTTCGACAGGACTAGCTATCCCCCTCATATTCCGGCATTCTGCAGTTCAGTCCACATATGATACCCTTATTCCAATTGATACCAATGCATACATATGTAGTGTAGCTCCTTGCTTGCGAGTACTTTGGATGAGTAGTCACGGTTGCTTTGCTCCTTCTTTTCCCCCTTTCTATACTCGATTGCTGCGACCAGACGTTGGAGCCCAGGAGCCAGACGCCACCGTCGACTACTACTCGGGAGGTGCCTACTACTACGTGCAGCCCGCTAACGACGACCAGGAGTAGTTTAGGAGGATCCCAGGCAGGAGGCCTGCGCCTCTTTCGATCTGTATCCCAGTTTGTGCTATCCTTCTTAAGGCAAACTTGTTTACTTATGTCTGTACTCAGATATTGTTTCTTTCGCTGACTCGTCTATGATCGAGCTCTTGTATTCGAGCCCTCGAGGCCCCTGGCTTGTAATATGATGCTTTTATGACTTATTTTATTGGTAGAGTTGTGTTGTGATATCTTCCCGTGAGTCCCTGATCTTGACCATACACGTTTGCGTGTATGATTAGTGTACGGTCAAATCGGGGGCGTCACACTTGCAGAACCAATGGATTTACCCGAACGCAGTTCGTGGAGAAGAGAAGTTCTGCAATGCTTGTGAGGATGCCCAAGTGTTAGAAAACGTGATTCACTATATGCGTATGTAGTAATGATTCAAGTACGGGATGGATTGGCCCCCATACCGGAGACTTCTATCATGAGCTATCATATGTTGATGGAAAATCAGAGAGCCTTAAAACCCTTGAAGAGTGTCAACACGACAAGCCAAAAGCCTTAGAATGGCAGGATGACGGAAACCCTGTACAGGCACCTATTGCCAAATCGTAGGTTATGTGGTGAGGTTCAACCCAGACCCATTTCCTGCAGGAGAAACCAAAAATTGTCGACCACCATGAGATTTTCGATAGTTGTTTAGCATTGGCGCCAGACCTGTCAAGTCTCAGAAGGATCTTATTTTGATGCAAGGACTCCTGATTTTGAGGAAAAGGCCATGCCCTTACCAGAAGAGCAAAAGTGAAGGAGTTATCTCGAAGAATATGAGAAGACCGACACCGTCAACACAAAGGATGGAGTACATGAGTTTTGTTGGAACCGTGACCATGCTTCTAAGGGTGGTCGCACCCCATACAATGTGTTGATGAACGGATTTTCAACGAGACCCCCCAAACCTAACCTTCTTTCTAGCCTCTCTGAATCTCGAGGACGAGATTCAGTTTAAGGGTGGTAGTTTGTAACATCCCAAAATTCTAAATTTTGGAATGTTATATTAAATAAATAATTGTGATTTTTTGTTTGATTTTTTTGTGATTGATTGTGTGAAACTGAGGGGAAATTGAAACTTTTTGAAAGTTCAATGAGAGGGAATAAAAGGACTTTCCCAAAACTTTCATCTTGCATTTTGATCTCCCTGAGTTCAACTTCATTTCATTACAAAACCCTAGAGTGAAGATAATATGACTTCTTCCATTTAAAGAAATGAAAAGGGGTTTGAAAATGATTTGAATTCCTTTTTGAAATATTTCAAATTTAGAAACTTTAAGAAACTCAACGAGTTCATAAAATGACTTCGTCATATTTGAAGAAAGAGAGTTGGAAGTTTCCAAGGAATAATTTGAAGTCACTTTGAAGTTGTTTGAAATTCCAAATTCAAATCCAATTGGGAGTTATTTGAGTTTCTATTCAAGTTATTTTTCTCCTAAAAATAAATAAATGGAAATAAGGGTAAAATGATTCCCTTCAATGGAAAATTAGGAGAAAATAAATTTGAAATCATTTTGCTATTTTAAAAATGATTTTTATTAATTTTAAATGCAATAATAACACTATTTGACTTTTATGAATTTTTATGGAATTTAGTTGAACCTGGAAAATAGTTCATCTTATTCTTTGTTTTTTCTGAGCATTTTGGTATATAATATGCCTATGTAATTTTTTGTTTTATTTTTATTTTTGCTCTGTTATAGTTTGTTCTGTAAAAAAACACGCACGCACGCGCTGGCCAGCCGGCCCAGCCACAGGCCAGTGAGGCCATGGGCCAGCCGCAATGCTAGGGCAGCCAGTGGCCTGCCAGGCCAGCGCCAGGAGGACAGCGCCGCACGCACGAGCCGCCGCTCCTCCCTTCGCCCGCTCACCCGCACCCACTAACGCATGGGGCCCGCTCTCCAGGTCACCCCCAACCTCCCGCTCCTCCCGCTGGATGAGCACGCGCACGCACCCGCCGGCCGAAGCTCTAGGGATAGAGCTTATCCCGCAGCCCGAAGCACCCCTCTCTGCGCCTATATAAGCCTCGGAGCCCCCTCTCTCCATTCTGCCACTTCGCATCGTCCCTTGCTCCTCAGAGCCAGCGCCTTCATCAGTTGGATCTCGCCGGAGCCGAAACCCTCCGCCGACGATTACGTCACCGGTGGTGCACCCGAGCCGCTCTTTTCTTCGTCACCTAATCCCCAAGCATGTGCGCATCGTTTTGACACATTGGTTTCCCCTAGGTCGTGCCGGAGCAGCCAAACCGACGACCCTGAGCCGCCGGAGTTCACGCAGCTCACTGGAGCTCCGTCGCCTCCCTCCGCCCCGTCCGGTGCACGCTGACGCCCGCCGTCACCGCCATCCGGTCGCCCACACCACGCCGCTCCCGTTTGCCTCCTTCCTCGCCGCCAAGGACCGCCGGAGCCGCCGCCCCGTCCGCCGCCCGACGCCAGCACCGCCGCCCCTGTTCGCCGTCCTCACCGCTGTAAGCCGAGCCGCCCACTTCGTTCATTTAGATTAGGTTTTTTTTGTTGTGTGTTTTGTTTTAGTTCGGTTAACCGCGGTTTTAGTTAAACCGGCTCCGATTTTTCTTTTTATTTAACCGCGGTAGCTGTTTTTCCTATTTAGTGGCCATTC
The DNA here is from genome assembly GCF_003073215.2 of Triticum urartu. NCBI lineage: Eukaryota > Viridiplantae > Streptophyta > Magnoliopsida > Poales > Poaceae > Triticum > Triticum urartu. The sequence continues at coordinate 139,476,060 of NC_053028.1, read as the reverse complement.
GCCATATAGCCACCGCAGCGAACGCTGCTTGGCCAGCCACGAGCCGCCACGTGGCCAGGGACCTAGTTGCTGTAGTTTTAATTACTGATTAGTCCTTGAGTTTTCAGTTTAGCCCCTAAACTTCGGATAGCCGTATCTTTTTAACCGTAACTCCAAATTCGATGAAACCAGCGGCAAATTCTTCGTCATGATTAGATCTATCCAGTAGCACATGTTTGTAAACTTTTTCCAAATTCAAATATGAACTTTATTCAGATTTGAATTCAAACTTCAACTGGCCATATCTCCTAAACCGTAGCTCCGATTGACGTGATTCTTTTTGCACCGTGTCACCGTTACCAAACCCTATCACTTGGACCTATCTCACGAGATTTTTTCATACATTAAGATCTGTCTATAGTAGTTTTACTCATATGCCTAGTATGCACTGTGGTCCACGTCACAATTTTTGGCACCCATGCCCTATGTTGTTTTGCACTTAGTATTTTCTTTTGATAGTTAAGTGTGTTGTGTGTTCATTTGGATTTTCCGAGTCTTTTCATGCTGCATGTTATTTGGTTCTCCGAAATGATTGCTTATGTGGATGCAATGTTTGACTTTATAGATTTTCATCGGAGAGTGATGAATAGTTCTATTAAGTTAATTTCTGAGAGCGATATAATCTTCATCAACTATTACCAGGCAAGTTCACATTTGACCATTCTTCCATTTACCTATGTTTTTATTATGCACTTAGTCCTTTGAGGTAGGATTGCATGGTAGGATTTATTGTTGCTAGATGGCTATGCCGTTACCTAGTAGTTCATTGAGGTAGGTTTGAACCATATACCTTTGTCATCACCGCGTAAGTTTAATTTTGCCTCGCCAACGTAGACGTGGATTGGGAAGTGTTCATTCTGAGAGATGAGTGACAAACTAGTAAGTAGAACCAAGATAACTTAATGAACTACCTGGGCGGAAGTTTGGTTTGAATGGTGGCGAAGTACAGTGGGAGCATGCATGGGAAATCCATGGTGGTGCACCACTAGTGGTCCGTCCGCCCAGGCTCAAAGAGATCAATCGTATTCTCATGTCCAGAAGCTTACGTGTGCAGCCACAAGCCAATATGGGCTCTGGCTTAGTTGAGTAGTTAGTGTGACCCTTTCCGGGATGGGCTAGCAGATGTAGAATGATGTAGGTGTACCGGCCTATCCGTGGGTTAAGGGGGGACATTTTTGAAAGACTATGTCTCGGTCATCCTGTTCTCCAACGCCAGGCAGTGCGAGAACTTCATGGGAGGCGATCAGGTCTTGTGGGGAAAAGTGCACAAACATCTGCAGACTGTTAAAACCTAATCGATTAGCCGTGTCCCTGGTTACGGACAACTTGAGCATCTAGTAGTGGAAATGTTGGGAGATCTCATCACTCTTAATTAAACAGTTGGGTTTTAAGTGAAACTTTGGGAATGGTTTGAGTTGGGTTTGCCAACTCATCCTATGCTATACTGTAGTGGTAGAATAATATCTTTTATTTTAGGGAAAAACTAGCTTTATGCAAAAACTAAACTTAGAGCTTTCCAACAGCCAAATTGCATGTACAAATCGGTTCATTATTCTTATGATGTGACTTGCCAGTACATTCAATGTACTGACCTACAGGGCTGCAACGTCTTCTGTTGCAGGAATTTTCTACGATGAGTAAGAGTTACATTGTAGGGTTACGGTCTACACTCAACTTGCCGTTGGTGTTGATGGACTCCACACCCTTATGTTTGTTTCCGCTGAGACTTATGAGGTATATATTAGTTTTACGTTATTTATACATGTGATTACACTTTGATATGTACATTGATGTACTGTGTGTGCCAGCATACCGATCCAGGGATGGCACGGATACACAGAGGCTTGACCGTTTGAGGTCAGGTCGCTACACTTCTCATGAGTTCTTAGGAGCTCTCTATGATCCTCTAGAGTTGTTTAATGAGCTAACTTAACAGTGTTTAGTTCTTTAGTTAGACGCTCAATCTCCTTCTTATCATTATCATTCATTTCATATTGATTAGCATATTTACTAGCAATTTCATCATAGTTTTCATCACTAGAGTTGTCAACAAGTAAATCATCATCACCTAGCAAATCATCTTCATAACTATTGAAATCAACATACTCGGGATGTGATACCTTAGGGCCTTTAGCCATGAAGCATCTTCCAATTCCTTCATTTGGCGAGTCAAATATGTCGTAGGAGTTGGATCACACAAGTGCAAGACCGGCAACACCTTCATCTTGAGTATATTCGGAGTCGAAGTGATAGCTTCTCTCGGAGTCGTATTCGGAGTCGGAGTGATATATAGCTTCTCTCGGAGTAGTTGTCAGAGTCGGAACCGGATAACCATTCACCAACGTGAGTTTGATGTCTTTGATTACTTGTCCTTCCTTTCCGAATCCTTGCTTCTACGAGAGGGTCTTCGTTCATAACAATCATCTCTACTCCTCTCTCTTGGAGGTGATTCATCTCTTTCACTTCTCCTTTTCGGTGAATCTTCTCTTTTCTTATAGGGAGTCGTACACTCATTGGAGTAGTGTTCGGGTCTTCCACAATTGTAGCAATTACGATCATGACTAGAAGATCTTATGTCATTGTAGGACCTTGACTTGGAGCTTCTCTCTTTGCTTCTATTCTTGTAGAATTTCTTGAAGTTCTTCACCATTAAGCTCAATTCTTCATTGAAGATTTGCTTTTCACTTGATGTAGTAGGAGCATCCCATGAAGCTTTGTAAGCACCACTTGACTTGTTGTGGCGCTCTTCCTTGTCCTTGAGTGACATCTCATGAGCAACAATTCCTCCAATGACTTACATGGGCTTGAGATCTTTGTAGTTGGGCATCATTTGGATCAATGTGCACACGGTGACATTTTTTCCATCCAAGGCTCTTAGGATCTTCTTGATGATGAATTTGCCGGTCATCTCCTCACTTCGTAAGCCGGCAATCTCATTTGTGATGAGAGCAAGCCTAGAGTACATCTCGGTGACTCCTTCACCATCCATCATTTTGAGCTTGTCAAGTTGACTTTGAAGCACATCCGATTTGTATTCCTTGACAGACTCAGTACCTTCGTGCATATCTACCAGAATATCCCAAATTTCCTTTGCATTCTCAAGGCGGTTGATTTCGTTGAATTCTTCGGGACACAAGGCGGCTGATTGCAACATCTTCATTTCTCCCGCTGTCGCTTCACGATCAGGTTCTCTTCCATCCTCAAAGAAATCACCTTGCAAGCCAATACGCACAACAGCCCAAACGGCGGGGTTATGACCAAGAATATGCATTTTCGTCTTATGCTTCCAACTAGCAAAATTAGAACCATCAAAGTAAGGACCTCTATGGTGGTAATTTCCCTCGCTAGATGCCATACTCTCCTAGGTTGTGAAACCAAGGCTATGATCACCAAAGCTATGGAAATCAAGGCAAATGGAGACCAAAGCTTTGACACCACTTGTAGGATCGAAAGTAGGTCTAGAGGGGGGATGATTAGACTACTTGACCAAATAAAATCAAACCTTTTCCGAATTTTAGTTGTGGGCAGATTTTAGCAACTAGTACAAGTCAAGCAATCAACCTACACATGCAATTCTAAGAGTATAGCAGCTGAATGTAAAACATTGCATATGAAGGTAAAGGGAAGGGTTTGGAGAAGGCAAATGCAATGTAGACATGGAGATTTTTGGCGTGGTTCCGATAGGTGGTGCTATCGTACATCCACGTTGATGGAGACTTCAACCCACGAAGGGTAACGGCTGTGCGAGTCCATGGAGGGCTCCACCCAAGAAGGGTCCACAAAGAAGCAACCTTTTCTATCCCACCATGGCCATCGCCCACAAAGGACTTGCCTCACTCGGGTAGATCTTCATGAAGTAGGCGATCTCCTTGCCCTTACAAACATCTTGGTTCAACTCCACATCTTGTCGGAGGCTCCCAAGCAACACCTAACCAATCTAGGAGACACCACTCTCCAAAATGTAATAGATGGTGTGTTGATGATGAACTCCTTGCTCGTGTGCTTCAAATGATAGTCTCGCCAACACTCAACTCTCTCTCATAGATTTGGATATGGTGGAAAGATGATTTGAGTGGAAAGCAACTTGGGAAGGCTAGAGATCAAGATTCTTGTGGTAGGATTGGTATATCTTGATCTTAACACATCAGTAGGTGGTTCACTATCACAAATGGAGATGCGGGTGGAGGGGTATATATAGCCTCCACACAAAATCCAACCGTCACACACATTTGACCCAACTCGGTCAGACCGAACATAAGAACTCAATGAGACCGATTCAGTTCAAAATGTGAGCGTTAGGAATCTCGGTGGGACTGAGTGGAACAATTCGGTGTGACCGATGTGCTATGGCTTAGGGCAAACATCAATTCGGTGGTGCCAATTGCATCAAATCAGTGAGACCGAAGTGAAGCAAAAGACAACAGAGCGAATGTCAAGTCAACTCGGTGTGACCAATTGCATAACTTGGTGAGACCGAAATAAATGAAACAAGTCACTGGGCGTTGGCAAGGCCATCTCGGTGTGACCGAGATCCGTGTCGGTGTCATAGAACTGTTAGAGTTTCTGGCAGTGGTTATGTCAAATGAACTCGGTGGCTCCGGGTAGAAAGAATCGGTGGGGCCAAGTTTGACTTTGAGTTTTGGACATATTTGGAATGAGAAAATGGTTGAGGGTTTTGGAGCAATATCACTAAGCACTTTTGAGAAAGCAAGCCATTAAGCAACACCTCATCCCCTTTTAATAGTATTGGCTTTCCTATAGACTCAATGTGATCTTGGATCACTAAAAGTTAAAGAAGAGTCTTGAGCTTTTGCCAATGTGTGTCCTTCGCATTTTGAGGGTCCACATTCCTAGCCCATGCCATGCCATTCATTAAACTTTTCTAAAATATCAAACTTGAGTGATCATTAGTCCAATGAGCTTTATGTTGTTACAAATTACCAAAACCACCCGGGGATTAGTTGCACTTTCAATCTCCCTTTTTTTGGTAATTGATGACAACATATAGATCAAAGCTTTGACAAATGATAATATGAATGAAATACGTCGTCGCTTTGGTAAGTATGTAATAAGCAATAGCTCCCCCTAAATTTGTGCATTATTTAAAATTTGCAATTGAATGCAAATGCACAATCGATTAGGATCATGGGTCACTCTTACATGTGTTGGGGAACGTAGTAATTTCAAAATTTTCCTACGCACACGCAAGATCATGGTGATGCATAGCAACGAGAGGGGAGAGTGTGTCCACGTACCCTCGTAGACCGAAAACGGAAGCGTTAGCACAACGCGGTTGATGTAGTCGTACTGTAAGTGCATCTAGTGCCACCCCTAGTTGGTTTTGGAGTATTGACGACAAACCTAGTTGAGGGACTAATGTGTTTGTGAGAATTGCAGGATAACACAGGTAGAAGTCCCTCATTGATTCGGTTTTACTACCAGAGATGACCCCTAAAATTGTATGAAGACATTGAAGTCAAAGGTGGTATATGAAGATATTCACATTGAAGACTATGACAAGAGAAGACACGATATGAAGCCAATGGAGCTCGAAGACTTAGATCTTTCGTAGTTCTTTTTCGTTTGTGTTGAGTCATAGGAACCACCGTACTGTTAAGTGGGGTCTAGGAGAACCAGTCAGAATGACTGAAGTGATGCCTAAACCAAAAACCTATGTCTTCGAGTGAAGACAATGAGAGTGAATCTTGTCCAGAGCCGGACAAGTCAGCTTTGCTTGTAGCCCAAGTAAAGTTGCCATGTGCGTTTGAAATCTGACCGTTGGAACACGTGTCAGTTCCTTAGTG
>NC_053028.1:139366016-139469217 GCF_003073215.2 Triticum urartu | reverse complement strand
CTAAGCGGAAGCGTTGCAAGAACGCGGATGAAGGAGTCGTACTCGCAGTGATTCAGATCGCGGTTGATTCCGATCTAAGCGCCGAACAACGGCGCCTCCGCGTTCAACACACGTGCAGCCCGGTGACATCTCCCACGCCTTCATCCAGCAAGGGGAGAAGGAGAGGTTGGGGAAGACTCCATCCAGCAGCAGCACGACGGCGTGGTGGTGAAGGAGGAGCGTGGCAATCCAGCAGGGCTTCGCCAAGCACCGCAGGAGAGGAGGAGGACTTGGGAGAGGGGGAGGGCTGTGCCAGAACTTCGGTGCGGCTTCCCTACCACCCCCCACATATATATAGGGGCAAGGGAGAGGGGGGCCGGCCCCCTCAGATCCAATCTGAGGAGGGGGCGGCGGCCAGGGGGGTTGCCTTGCCCCCCAAGGCAAGGGGGGAGCCCCCCTTTAGGGTTCCCCCATACCCTAGGCGCATGGGCCCTAGGGGGGAGGCGCCCAGCCCACTAAGGGGCTGGTCCCTCTCCACACACAGCCCATAGGGCCCTCTGGGGCAGGTGGACCCTCCCGGTGGACCCCCGGAACCCCTTCGGTGGTCCCGGTACAATACCGGTAACCCCCCGAATTATTCCTGTGACCGTATGATGACTTCCCATATATAAATCTTTACCTCCGGACCATTCCGGAACTCCTCGTGACGTCCGAGATCTCATCCGGGACTCCGAACAAAATTCGGTGACCACGTACATCTATTCCCTATAACCCTAGCGTCATCGAACCTTAAGTGTGTAGACCCTACGGGCTCGGGAGTCATGCAGACATGGCCGAGACAACTCTCCGGTCAATAAGCAACACAGGGATCTGGATACCTATGTTGGCTACCACATGCTCCACGATGATGTCATCGGATGAACCACGATGTCAAGGATTCGATAAATCCCGTATACAATTCCCTTTGTCTATCGGTACGATACTTGCCCGAGATTCGATCGTCGGTATCCCGATACCTTGTTCAATCTCATTACTGGCAAGTCTCTTTACTCGTTCCGTAACACATCATCCCATGATCAACTCCTTGGTCACATTGTGCACATTATGATGATGTCCTACCGAGTGGGCCCAGAGATACCTCTCCGTTACACGGAGTGGCATATCCCAGTCGCGATTCGTGCCAACCCAACAGACACTTTCGGAGATACCCGTAGTGCACCTTTATATCCACCCAGTTACGTTGTGACGTTTGGCACACCCAAAGCACTCCTACGGTATCCGGGAGTTGCACAATCTCATGGTCTAAGGAAATGATACTTGACATTAGAAAAGCTTTAGCATACGAACTACACGATCTTGTGCTAGGCTTAGGATTGGGTCTTGTCCATCACATCATTCTCCTAATGATGTGATCCCGTTATCAACGACATCCAATGTCCATGGTCAGGAAACCATAACCATCTATTGATCAACAAGCTAGTCAACTAGAGGCTTACTAGGGACATGGTGTTGTCTATGTATCCACGCATGTATCTGAGTTTCCTATCAATACAATTCTAGCATGGATAATAAACGATTATCATGAACAAGGAAATATAATAATAACCAATTTATTATTGCCTCTAGGGCATATTTCCAACAGTTCCCGGTTAAGGTGGGAGGTCGGGGGCCGAGCGATGCATGTTTCTCTCGTACACGTACGGCCGTGTGTTCGAGGTGTTGGCTCTAACTGAACCCGAGCGAGGCATTGGGCTCTAACTGAACCCGAGCGATTGCACTATAGGCTACGCTTTACTGAACCCGAGCGATCGATCGATGGCTGTTAACTGAACCCGATCGAGCGATTCCTTCGCTACTGCTGCTAGCTGAAGCTGATTGATGCTGCCTCTGGGATGAACAGTGAGCGTTGCGGGGGGTTTTGGATGAACAGTGAGTGGTGGCATTGCGTCTGGATGAACAGGACCCCGTGGTGTGGAGGGCTGGATGAACAGTAGACGGTGGAGGGGTGGCCGTGGAGGGGTGGTTCAACAGTAGCCGGTGGAGTAGCGCGCGGTGGAGGCTGGATGAACAGGAGCCCGTGGAGGCTGGAGGAGGTCGACGGTAGCCCATGGAGGCTGGAGGAGGTCGATGGTGGAGATGAACAGTATCCCGTGGAGTCCCGTTTTGCGGTACGCCACACCCCTCCAGATGAACAGGACCCCCGTTTCGACCGTAGGAGGTCCGTTTCGTCCGTTTTGCGGTACACCACACCCCTCCTGATCAACAGGACCCCCATTTCGACCGTAGGAGGTCCGTTTCCTCCATTTTGCGGTACGCCACACCGCTCCCGATCAACAGGACCCCCGTTTCGACCGTAGGAGGTCCATTTCCTCCGTTCTGCGGTACGCCAGGCCTCGTTTCTATCGCCTGCTCCGTCCAAGCCCTCCCGATGAACACGACCACGCATTTCGTTCCGACCCTGCCGGTTGGCTCCCACGCGTTCTGTTGCCTCCCGATGAACACGACACATTCCATTGCCTCCCGATGAACATGACGCATTCCGTTGCCTCCCGATGAACACAACGCATTCCGTTGCCTCCCCATGAACACGAGACGACGCTGTTCCTCCATTCCGACCCAGCCATGTACACGAGCCCTGGCCGTACATATGCGCGAGTAGGCGTTCGAGACCCTACCCGTATGTACACATACGTGGCCGTATTTTCTTTCTTGCACCCTGGCCGCTGTACGTATGTGTACATGCTACGTGGGCGCCTCTACTACGACACGTGCGCGCCTCTACATCGACCAGTATGTACGTACACGTTCGTGACCAGAATGACAACGCTACATACGCTTCGACCAGGTGGGTCCCGACTGTCAGGCACTTCCTTGCCTACGAAGATGTAGCTGGTGGGTCCCAGTAGTCAAGGGGCAAATCGTTTTGTTTTTTTTGCCCGGACTTACTTCCTTGCGTGCGAAGGTGTAGCTGCTGGGTCCCTGCAGTCAGGGGGCAAATCATTTTTTTTGCCCGGACGCACTTCCTTGTCTGCGAAGGTGTAGCTGGTGGGTCCCAGCAGTCGGGGGCGAATCATTTTTTTCCGGACGCACTTCCTTGCGTGCGAAGTGTAGCTGGTGGGCCCAGCAGTCAGGGGGACGAATCGTTTTTTTGGACTCACTTCCTTGCGTGCGAAGATGTAGCTCTTGGGTCCCAGCAGTCAGGGGGCGAATCATTTTTTCGTGAAATACGGTGGCCCGTCCGGTCGGTCCCCGCTGTCAGGTGGAGGAATAATTATTTTGCGCGTAATAAGGAGGCACTTCCTTGTGGCTGCCGTGGACCCAACTGTCAGCCTCTCCACGTTCAGTCCACGTCTGATGGAAGTCGTTCCTTGACCATGTTGACCACGTCGCGCCGAGAGAACCAGGGCGGTGGACGACGGCGAGGCCTAGGAAGGGGACGACGCGGAGCCGGGAAGACGCGGCAGTGGATGCACACGTGGAGAGGAGTACGATGGTTCACTGGTTCGGCTGCGCTACCGTCGCCGCAGAATAACAGGGGGTGTGGGTGAGTGGAGGGATGGCCTGGCCAGCGGTGGGCGTAGTAGGGGGCGGTGAGGCCTCCACGGCAGCACTGCCGGCCACGGGAGGCTGGAGCAGGCGGCATGACCGGCGCTGCTTTGGGCGGCTGGAGCAAGAAGACCAGAGGTTGAAGAAGCACGATGGCCGTTGGATGGACATCGTATGGTCACTTCAGCTAGAATCGTTTATATTGACTAAGTTGACCAAGGCCTTGGTACGTCAACTTAGTAGGCCCACAGATCAGCTTCCGAAACGGTGTGCCCCAGATGTCAGGGGGACAAATCATTTTTGGGGCGGGTGAAGCTAGAATATCCGAGATTGAAGAAGAAGCACGGCATCCGTTGGATGGACATCCAACGGCCACTGCTGCTAGAACCGTGTGTTGACTATAAGTTGACAAAGCCTTGCATACGCGTCAACTCTGTTTTTTAGGGGACGCGACAACTTAGTAAGGCCAGAAGTGTGTGGAAGAGAACTTATAGCCCATTTGATATTTGTAGAATGTGTAGCCCATTTTTGAATTCTAATGGAATTTACTACAACCCATTTACAGTTTGTTAAAAGTACAGCCCATTTCAACCAACCGTTCAAAACAGAATTCAATAAAATTCCCCACATTTCGATGGGATCCGAAATATTTTTATCCCGAAATTTCTAGTCAGATTAAATACAATTTCAATATTGATTTATATTACGTAAAAATCCAACGAAACATTGTGCTCGCAACAATTAATGAAATTAAAATTTTCAATATCCAAAACTAATATTTTATAAAGTAATCACGTGTTTGGTGCATTTTTTATGGTTACTGCCCAGTTTTTATAGTTACGTCCCATTTATTATTTCTTAAAGCCCATTTTCTTGTTAAGCCTAATGCATCCCTCCTAGGAAAGATTTGCAGCCCAGCGGGGCGGAGAATAACAACTTGACCTTGCCTGGGTATTCCTTAAAAAAAGTATAGCTGGGCTAGCCATTTTCACCTTGAAAAAAAATTAATATCTGGGCTGGATATCTGGCCTGGGCTGGATATCTGGCCTGGGCTAGACGGGCCACAGCCCGCCCAGTTAATACCTGCAGCGATATTTTCGTTGTTGTTCAGAGGAGAAAAATTAATATCTGGGCTAAACATCGAAAAACTCTGTAGTGCTCACACCTCAAAAACACAAATACTGCTCGAGCTGTTTTGTCCCAGCTGTCGGCCGCTTCTTCTGCAATTCTCTTGTTTATTGACTGCTACATAGGTTGACAATGGTGTGGGACCGTGATGTCAAGAAACCAGGAGGAAGCAAAATAAACTATAGTTATATATATATATACATACATATATATATAATAAGGAGGCACTTGCGTACGTGAGGCTATAGACCTGGTGGGTCCCCATTGTCATCCTCTCCAAGTAAAGTCATCTCCTCGCCCGCGCGCGCTTTCCGCCTGAAACAGTCAGCGCCGCCCGCCCCGCTTCACAGTGCAGGCGATTGCTCCACCTTCAAACAACACAAGTGTCGTCCGTCCGTCCATCTGCCGCCCACATTAATGATACGCGGTTGCCGAGGCAGCTACTCCGGCGCCACACGTCCGTCCCTCCGCCCACCCGCCATTGCTATATAAACTGCTGCGCTGGCCATAGCCGCTGTCATCCACATCCGTTCCCTTTCTCCTATCCACACCACAACTGCCCACCATGGCTTCCTCGCGCTCCAGCGCTCTTCGGGACGAGCGGACGACGGACCACAAGGAGATGGCAGCCATTGCTGCCGACCGGCTGGCCGGCAGGCAGCCGGAGGATGACGACGTCCCAATGCAGAACATGGTAGTCGATGATCCGGCGCCAACCCCCCCTCCGCGCCATCCTCGTCGGTGCATTGCACCATGACCATCGGCGAGGCCCGTGCCCTATATATGGACAGGGTGAGGCAGATGCGTGAGGAGCAGTTTCGGGAGGCGCAGGCCGACGCCGCCTACAACCACCATCTCCTCCAGGAGCACCAGCAGGCGGAGGAGCAGATCGCCGCAGAGCAGGTGGAGCAGGAGGCCCTGCTCGACTCATACCGCTCCGCCCGCAAGGGCCGCCTCGAGCGCTGGCGGTATTGCATGCCGGTGGCGGAGGCTGCGGCCGCCTACAAAGAGGCTAGCAAAGAGGGTGATGAAGTGGGCGAGGCGCTGTTTGGCGAGAACGAGGACGAGGCAGAGGACAATGCCGGCTCCAACGAGTCCCCGCTCCGCTGGCGTCGACGAGGCCCTGCTCCGCCGAGGCCCCGCGACGCTAACAACGAGGCAGAGGACACCGCCGGCTCCGCCGAGGCCCCACCCCACCAACAACGAGGCAAAGGACATCGCCGGCTCAGCCGAGGACCCACCCTGCCAGCAACGTGGGTGAGGATTTCCACCGCTCCGCTGAGGCGCCGCCCGCCGGCAACGAGACAGAGGACATCGCCGGCTCTGCCGAGGCCCCGCCCCGCTGCTAACGAGGCCGCGCCACACAGAAAACGAGGAAGAGTAGAACACGGTAGGTCGCCACCGCTCGGGACCAAGTAAGGCCACCGCTGCTACCCTCTGGTTGAAGCCAATCTAGGCGGGTTGACCATTGACGGCCGGTTAGCTTCTTGGCTGTGACGTGGAGTCAGAGAGCTGCGCTGGAGAAGAACGCTGCTTCTACTTAACTGCTGGTGCAGTTGGCTGACTGACACGTTGGCCCAACAGGCCACATGTCAGTTATGCAACTGCACCTGCAGTTAAGTCACTGAAGCTTCTGTTCGGCTCAGCGGGACACAGGTGGGTAGCTTCGGTTAATTAATTATACCTCGAACGCACCCCTTTTTAGTTGAAGAATGTATGAAATGTAATGAAATCCGGCATGTTTATATGAAATCCGACCGTGTATGAATGAATTTATTTCAATTAGTTCGAATTCCTGTATCACTGGCATTGGATGAACATGCAAAACAATACGTACTAGCATTATTCCCAGGGTGATCACCTCGTTTGCAGCAGTTTCACATGTACTCCCTCCGGTCCTTTCTAGTCTGCATACAAGTTTTGTCTGCAGTCAAAGTATCTCTACTTTGACCAATCTTATACAAAAAAGTATGCACTTTCACAATGTGCGAAGTAAAAAGGAATAGAAGGAGTACAAAGAGTTTGAGCAGCTTTTTAGCGTTTCTGTACATTGCAATCAAACACACAGGCCTGGCAATTCATAGAGAACATTCAAAACAATCGATGATTATGCATCTCAGCGACTCACATGTCAGAGGCAATATTTACTTCACAACTAAAGAATAAATAAAAAATTGATCGGTGCTGCTGACAGCAAAGGGCGTCCCATTCGAAAATATCAAACGCATGTCTTGCTAAAATCAATGAGCAAAATTTGACAAGGTTGTCCCATTCCAAAATATCAAATGCCTACGATTGTGGAATGGGCAGGGTTTGCCATCAGTTCGGACATTGACATGGCACCTCGTGCTAAATAAACCAGCTGTTCTTTTTGTGCAGTTCCACCAAAATCAACCAAATTCGCGCGTAGCTTGTATGATTTCGCCCTTATATGTTGCAACGCCTTGAACTTATCGGCACCTCCTTTCTTGTGGTGGAAATGAATGGTTCGATGTATTCATGAACATTTTGTGCAGTTCCCATTGAATTCAAGCTGAGCACCCCTATTTGCACAAATACAAAAAAGTGATTAGTATAAAGCAAACTGTACTATGAATTGACAGTTTCAACAGCACATACATGGTCCATGTAGAGCACACTTTTAGAAAAATGGAACTCGCCAGAAAGAATCCTAGAACAACATTGTACTTGCGCATCACAGCAAAAAAATGGAGATTTGTCAGTCCTTCTGAGCTGAAGTTAGTTTGGTATTATGGGGAGTAATGTAACCATCCTTCAACTGCTCCTTCTGATGAGAAGATAGACAAGGCTTCTTCATCCAGGCATAATCGGAACTAGTCACTTCACGTACTCCATATTCTTCTTCAGAGGAAGATGACCCTGTTGTGCAAAGACAAGAGGACTACTAAATTCTAGCATCGCTGTTTGCTCGAAAAAAAAGGAAAGGAAATATTTAAAACAGCACAGATGAAGCACTTCTCAAGGACAATACCACTTTTTCATGACAGTATCTAAACAGTAGCACAACACCAATAGAGATGACAAAGCTCAATCATATGGATGAAATCAGTGGGCGAGTACCAACCTTTGTCAGGAATCTTATTGTGTAGAGCATACAGATGAAGCACTTTTTCGGAACCATCTGTTGCTATCTATGGTGGTGGCCATGCTTACTATATACTCCTCGATTAGTTTAATGTTTCCAACATCTTCTGGTGCAGTTCCACTAAAATATATGGTATCTTCAAAGAAGATCCCTGTTTGCACAAGTAGAGATAATTACATATTACATTAAGAGTGGCATCAAATCAGTGGCAAAACAATTGCTCGTTCCAGCCATAACAATAAATTAAGATGCAAAACTATATCATTACTTGTGTCATCACAGTTCCAGTGCTTCATTACAGCACCGGGAGTTGATTTTTGTTTTTCTTCCACTTGTTCTTCCCCTTAATCACTTGGTTCAATAACAGACAAGCTTTGCCTTTAATGTAAGATTTGGCATGTCAATTAGGGAGCAAAAGTATAGTACTAAACTTAATTTTCTGATGAAAGTGGCAAAATACAGGTGAGCAGTTGTGAAATATCCTTATCTTACCTCAATGGGATATTACGGTGCACATACAGATTGGAAGTCTTGTCTCCATTTGTGCAGTTCACTAAAATCAAGGAACATTATTATACAAGTAGCACAACATATGAAAGCACACTGCAGAATCATGTGAAAGAAGACTAGTATTGACCTCTCATGATGCGGAATTCGAACAACTCACAAGAAGAAGATCTGAACCAAATTCGCCTTAACGGATAGGAAGCAAGATCTCCTCTTGTGCAGTTCCACTAAGATCAAGCAATCAAGCAACGTTGTCAGTGTGACATTTTGGTTGAACTGCACAAAACACTCTTAAAACAAAAGTGTTTTGTGCAGTGCAACAAAAGGTCACAATGGCAACGAGGTGAAGTAGATAACCCTGTTTACACAGAGGTGCAAAGGAAACAATTAGCGGTCAATAACGGTGGATGACACAGAAGCCAACAAAAAGAAGCATCTACCTTATCTAAATGGGAAAGAAAGCAAGACAGTAGCATTTCTCAAACGGTGGCATTGATTAATATTAACATAGAGATTATATTAACAATAAAATACGTTAAACATGTAATTTGCTTTTAACTATGGCATTGCATCAATTTTCCAGCGGCATTATTAGAGGGTGTTTGTTTACAGGGACATTTTGGTGTAGGGACTAAAAAAACTCGGTGTCAGTCCCATCTAAACCAAACAGGAGGGACTTTTAGGGACTAAAAGTAGGAATTTGGGACTAAAGAAAGAAGACCCCGAGGGAGTCTTTTTGGGACTTTTTCCAACAGTTGCCCCTGCTACGCATCGCACCTTGTCTCTATTAGTTCATTACTAGGGGTAACATGGTCTTTTAGCATGTCATTTAATAACCTCTAGTCCATGTTTAGTCCCTGGAACCAAGCAGGTAGGGACTAGGGAGTTTTTAACCAAACAGGGCCTTAGATTAACAACAACTAGTGAGTTGCACGGGACAGTGGACACACCAACACCATGTGCATCTACCGATGTACTGTGGTCATGCACAGTCTATTGCAACAAAGAACAAACAACCAAGGAGCATATTTGTGTTGGTCCCAGTTTTGTTATCTTTAGACACCTTTCCCTATGTGAGCACAGCAAATCTAGTCCTGCTCAAACTCTACAGCCTTGTCCCTTCCTTTCCTTTTTGAACTAGTACTTTCGCCCCTTCCTGTCCTCTTTGAACCATGTCCTAGACTTATGCAATACAACTTTCCCCACTACATTCCCCCATTCCTTTCCTCTTTGAACCACATCCTAGATTCATGCTATACAACTTTTCCCCTTCATTTCCTCTTTGAACCATGTCCTAGATTCATGCTATAAACAACTTTTCGCACTACTTCCCCCACTCCTTTCCTCTTTGAACCACGTCCTAGATTCATGGTATACATGCAGCTAGAGCAATGCATGTGGAGTAAGTAAATTATACCATAAGGTTCATGGGGCGTAGTTCGGTGGGCGACGGGATGGCGACGAAGAAGAAGGGGTCGGAGGCCCTCCCACGCCGCCGCTAGGTGGAAAGTGAACAGCTGCGCCGGTAGTCCCTCGCCGACGGCGACAACGTTAAGCCTCCTTCACTTCCCGGCGGACGGATCCTGCCGGCTCTTTGAGCAGCAGTGAGGGGAGAGAGAGGCCAACGAAGTCTTGTTTAGATCTGGAGAGGGCAAGAGAGTGTGAAGAGAGCAACTACAAGCGCTGAGGCTCTAGCGGGAGAGGGCGAGAGAGTGTGAAGAGAGCAACTACAAGCGTTGAGGCTCCAGCGTGTATATATATGTACTGGAGAGAGTGTGTGAAGCGTGCAAACCGTAGAAAACATTTTGACCAGTCAAAGAATCCTCCTGGCACAAATTATGCTCAAGTGTAGTTATCGAACCCGAGACCTCAAGTTTGATGAGCGAACAGGCTAACCAGCTACACAACCCTCCCGTTATGTTCAACAATAGGGAAATAACCTTTTAGACATTCCTGCATTCGTGTGACAAGCATGCCGTGTTTTTTTGTGTGTGTTGGGAGTCATTGGGATTTCAATCATAATCGTGTCATGTGGCTTTGGTGGCAAGACTATCCAAAGTGGTGCAGAAATAATGCAGCCTTAGTCACCTTACTTCTCTCCACATAGTACGTTGGGTCCCACCAGTCAAAGGGTGAAACAAACAAATTAATAAGAAAAATTAAAAGCGCCAACTACTTAGGAACACCATCCAATTGATCCCTCTGTTCGCTCACGTACTATTTTAAGTGAATCCTTATTATAGCATGCACACAAATTTTGGGCACTTGTATTCGACTTAAGTCAATGTGCCACCGTATCTCGTATACTTACTACTCCCTCCGTCTAGGTGTAATAAGTCACGTTAGAAGGTGCAACGGGACCAAGGTGCGTGCGTGTGTGCGTGTGTGTGTGTGTGTGTGTGTTTAACAGCATGTGTGTGTTAGAGAGAGCGACAGATCGACCTACTCCTACAGAGAGATGTTGTGTAGTGTACGATTTTAGCCGCGAGAGTCGGTGCATCCTCTCGTTTCCGGGCGTGTCCGGTAGGGACATGCGGACAGCTGCCACGCCCGCTCCTGACCAGCCTGGCCCACCCAAAGCCCCTCCATCGCCCATGCGCGCTTCCTGCCCGAAACGGTCAGCGCCGCTCCAAAGAATCGGTGCCGCATTCATGCCCGGGCAGAGCGGACGCGACCTCTCACTGGCGCAAGAGTGATGGTTGCTTCGTCTGTCCAACTTACTGCTGGGTCTATGTGATTTGACGGCTCATTGGTCTTTATTACTGAGGTGGTAGGACTGCTGGATGTCCCACGCTTTCGGCGCAAGGAGGTACTTCTACTAGATTACAATTTTCTCCATTCTTACAGCGGAGGCGTGCAAGAGTAGTGAAAACACGCAGGCTCAGTGATTACATGGCCCACCTCACACTATCACCGTGCGACACCTAACTCTTTACATAGTACTCCCTCCGTTCCTAAATATTACTAGATGAGTCCCCACACGTTGCCGCGGAACAATGGTATATCTCTCTGCACAAAATTATCGATTTCCTAGAACTAAAAAAAATCTGTAACCGCATGACAAATGTGGTAGCCAAACTAAATAAACTCCCATCATCATTTAGATCATCCCACGCAAGGAAAAAAGATCAGCCAACTCCTACTGCATAATGGGATTATATTTTTCTTTTTGACATGTTAATGGGACTTAAAATCTCACTTACATGCATGCAGCCTCTGCATGCTTGCATGCAGACATGTTGATATGATTTAAAACCCACTCACATGCATGTGCCACGGTATTTCTGCATGCTTGCATGTGGCTTAGTGCGGAGCCTCTCAACGTCTAGATCAGACGGCTATTATGGACTGATTTACTTCATCTAACGAATACATTAATTTTGATGATGTGGCTCAAGGAGAGGATAGAGAATTCCTAGTAGTGGGGGCTAGCTATTACTAGTAGATAAGTCTTCGTAGAGATTCCACTACGTACAGAACAAAATGAATGAATCTACACTTAAAATGCATCTATATACATCCGCATGTGGTTCATGGTGAAATCTCTACAAAGACTTATATTTAGGAATGGAGGAAGTACTAGTATAGTACGTACTGTAATTTACCAGCGAGATAAATTTGTACAATGCTATGAAGCTTCCAGCTTCTGTTACATGTATCTTGCGTCCAAGGTTGCCCATTGCAACATTTCATCAAATACAAAGGAGACTAACATGCATGCTATTGCATCTCAATGATTGACAGATCATAGGAAATATGTACTCCCTCCGTTCCAAAATAAGTGTCTCAACTTTGTGCCAACTTTAGTACAAAGTTGTACTACTACTAAAGTTGACACTTATTTTGGAACAAAGGCAGCTAAAGAAAAAAAATGATTCATGCAGTCCCTAGCCCTTGAATCGTGAACCCTGAACAGGCTTCAATTTGCTAGCAACGTTCGAGCTTCCTAATAAATGAAGTTTGCAACCTTTTGACCATCGGATCATTTTGTGCAGTTTCACCAAAATCGAGATGAGCATCCCTGTGGCAAAGAAATTGAAGAAGAGTGATTAGAATAAGATTACTGGGACTAGTTGGTGAGACATAAACTCATCACAAATACAGTACGTAGAAGCCAGTAGAGGTATGTGCGGGGCAAAGAAGTAGAGAAATATCCATAGGGAGTGATGTGGGCAGCTAGAGCAGTGGTGCAAGCCGGCTGTAAAGGGAGTTGTACCTGAGGGACGTAGCTCAACCTTGAGGACGGCGGCGGGAGGCGGCAATTGCCCACGTCGCGGCAGTGAGCAAGGGACGAAGGCAACCTCACCGGCTTTGCGAGAGAGAATGGCGGGGACCCCTGATCGGGACATGCCGACAATGGGTTTTCGCCGTCGGCGACGGCCACCGCATCTACACTAAGCATCCACCCCTTCCCCAAGCAGATGTGATCCGCCGGGATGTTAGAGATGTGGCCACAATTGTTTTGTGCGAGAGAGTGTGAAGCGAGCAACCCCAGCAAGCAACCGTGTAGGCTGGCCCGTCCTGACTATCTATATAGTGGAGCTGTTTCCTTTTCTCTCCATATGAACCTATCATATTGTGTACGTGCCACTGAAGAAAAAAAAAACTTTATTTATAAATGACGCGGCACCTACTACTCGTTCTCCTATAACCTTGCGCTTAGCACCTCCAAAATATTAACCTTGCGATTGGCTCTTCGCCTCTTCGGGAAGTCGAGCAATAATGGTAGTGCAATATATATCGTTCTGGCTATATGAGACCGAATGAATTGATGCACGTCCCCCACGTGGGCGAGGGTCGAGGGGCGAGGGAGAGTGCTACATACGGAGCAAAATGAGTGAATCTACACTCTAAAATACGTCTATATACATCAGTGTTTGGAGTATGTACTAGTAGCTCATATTGAAATCTACTAAAGGACATATATATTCCAAACAATATGATATAATCTCTATAACCAAGGTAGTAGGGACGAGGAGTAAATGGAGGGGTTATAAATTTTTCTCCTCGTCCTGCGAGCCACCGCGCGCATGGGCGAGGGAGCGGGCGTAAGGCGGAGCAAGCTTCACCTCATCCTACGAGCCACCGCGCCCATGGGCGGGGGAGACGGCGTACTAAGCAAGCTTCTCCTTGTTCTGTGAGTTGACGGGGCACATCAAAAGTACTCCAGTGTATAGAGCCTTGCCTCTAAGGTAGGCCCCACATGGTTTGCCTCTTTTTTTAACATAACACGTCAAGTCGCAATTTGTTTGTTCACCCGTGGTAGACGATCCTCTCTCCACCAAGTGGACAACCAGTACACGTGCCAAATTACCACGTGGGCTGCCTTTTTCGTACAGAAATGAGCTCCACCGTGTACCCAGACGGGTGTGGCTGGGAAAGAGACGGGAGTACGTGCGCCATGCATGCACCTCTTCTCTTCGTGCATGTCCCCCACCTACGTGGGTGTGTGTGAGAGATACAAACCGCGTTCGTGAGTGTTTTTTGTTTTGTAGTTGGGGGTGGGGTGGGGGGTTGATTTTGTGAATTATTTGTGGGAATATGTGTCGATGACATCTCAAACAAAATTTTGCATGCAATGTGTGTGAAATGGAGGCCTATCCATATCATACATAGAGGGTCGGGCAATCCACGAGAAGAGAGGGAGGCGTCATAACTATCGATAGAGTCGAAGAGAGGATCAAGTGGGTGGGTGCGAGATCGATGAAGAGAGCCATCGAAATTGTGTGTGTGTGCAATTTAAAGATATAGGGCGACTGGCCTACCGGAACGTTAGAGGGCACATGTCAAGTTTGTGTGTGGCAGGGAGACATGACTAGAGCGCTCGATGTATTTGGTGTGTGTGGGGGGAGGGGGTGGGGGGAGGGGTAGGCAGAGGCCTAACTATAGAGGTAGAACGACTCGTATATGTGTTGAGAAGGAGAGACCCAACTATGTCTTGAGGGAGATTGGTCGACATCCATACATAAATAAACACGGGAAATATGTTGGGACAGAGAGAGAGAGAGAGGAGAGAGAGGGAGGGAGAGGGGTAGAGTGCTGGATGGGTGATGGAGTTGCTTCTCGAAGATGGTGGGAGAGGCCTACTAGACAAACTGAGGGTGGAACTGCAATGTTATCAATAAGAGTGGGGATGTGTTTCTGTGTGTGCCTGTGCGTGATAGATCTATCGGGACGCATCCATGGATGATGAAGGGGAATCATGTGTTTGGTACTCAAACCTAACTAGATCGATAGATCAATTGTTGTTTGTCAGAGGAAGGCAGAGACACAACTAATGAGGTAGATCGATTGACGTGTGGGTAAAAACGGGTTATAAGGACCTAGCTAGCTATATGTGTAGCGAGAGATCGGTTGGTGTACCATTTGTTAGAGGCAAATAAGGCCCAGCGAGACGGATAGACAGAGAGAATGGAGCTAGGAGGTGGTGCGAGAGGCCCAACTACTAGCTAGATAGGGGGAGGAGTGTGCGGTTGTGAGATCGATGAAAAGAGGGGTGAGAGTTTACACGTGTGTCTGACCGTATGAGAGACACGAGGCAAGGACACATAAAGGAGGAGATTGAAGGTGTGTGTGTATGTTGTAGGCAGGCATCGCTGGGGAGGTTAATCGATCGGTGTGTGTCAGAAAGGAGTTGTGGAGACTCTGGGAGAACGACCTAAAGAAAAAAATGAATGTGCCCGGTGGATAGAATGCCGAGGGAGGGGGAGGGCGAGGAGGGCGTGTGCATGCACAAGAGAAAGTTAGTGGTAGCTACAAAGGTTAGAGGATTGTGTGGGTGTAAGAGACTAACAAAGATCATAATTTGATATGAAAGCGGATTCATATATTTGAATAGGAGATCATAGTGTTTTAAACATTGCATCCATGAATATAGCGGTGATGCACGTGTTGTGCACATGTTATACCATAATGTGATAATGCATGGCGTTTGCAACTCACAGCTAAATGCCGAACAATCTAAACCATACTATACATCAAACAATCTCACATTTTATTTGAATTTGTGATAATGTGTGGCGTTTGCAGCTTACAACTAAATATCGAACAATCTAAACAATACTATATATCGAACATTCTCACATTTTATTCGAATTTGTGGTAATGTGTGGTGTTTGCAACTCACATCTAAATACTTGTAGGCGTAGGGGGCAGGGCACCATACATAATGTGATAAACACATTATACATATGAGACATGGTTTAGATTATGAAGATCTAGCTAGAGCTAGAAATGTAATGTGATTTGAAATCAAAATAAAGTGGATTCAAAAAAGCTAGCTCGAGTTCATATAGTACACATAGTTCATATGTAACTCGAGACTAATCATGTGGTGTGCTATGAATATACAACACAAACGATGGTTTAACTTGACAATAATGATGATTGTCGATCTTATTAAAACAGATAAACGAATTCAAATGCTTTGACTTCACAACAATCATTACTGTAGATCTTATTCAAATAGAGAAACGAATTTAAATTTAGTTCATATTGAAGCGGTAGTATATACGTTTGGAATGCACTAAAACGTTCATTTGAGTAGTAGGTTGCATGCATTATACACGTAGCGAAATATTTTAATTGAAGATAACATGAATTCAAAGTTTTGAATGACATTTGTAGTGCACATTGATTTGGTACAGTACACGTTAGGCTTGTCCGGAAATATCAACCCGCGCCTTGTTAGCCCGAAATATTTAAGATATATCTTTGTCTCGTTGTGCTCCGACAATTCCCTCCTTCTCAACTGGCGCCTTGCTATTCCGAAATTACAACGCGCGTGAAAACTCCCACCTCCTGTGAAATCCCGACACGCGAAATGCCCGTGGTACCCCTGCACAAAAAGAACCGCCTCAAATCAGTGGGGGTACTTTCATAACTTGCCCCACATTTTGGACAAGCACGTCTCTAAGCCATGGTTCCCCACTGCCATCCCATCCTCCCACCGATTCGTACACCGAGGCCGCGAAAACCCGCGACGAAACCCCACACCCTGCTCCGTCCGCCACCCAGCCGGAGCCTCTTCCCCGACGACGTCGTCCACAGCAACACCTCGACGTCCCTCATCCACTGTACCGGATGAGGATCCGTCGTCGATCTCATCGTCCCGCCGGTTCAGCCACCCCGTCATCCACCTACAAGGAGCTGCCCCGACGTTCCCCTTGTCTTTCGCGCCACTTCCATTCCCACACTGTCGTCTTCACCTGTACCACCGGAAGAGCATCATCATCACCGTTTCCTCGGATGAAGCTGTGGCCTAATCAGCGCCACCAAAGAGGTTGTACATTAATCGCCGCATTTTCTTCTTGATTCGTTCTCACGGTGCTGCCGGCGCTCGATCCCGAGCCGACACGATGCGGCTCCATCCACGGCGGTGGTCGCCGGCCACTTCCTCCACGCGTCGCTCCCTCGGTGGTGACGTCCACATCAGTAGGAGCTACTACTGCTTTAGCTCTCGCTCGCACTGTTGCTCTACTCTTGCTCTCGGTCCCCTGCCTGGTCTGCTCTTGCTATTTCTCTTGCTCGCGCTGCTGCTCTTGCTCTTGCTTGCGATGATGCTTCGATTTAGCTACACTTCAGTCGACTGAATCGACTTTTGGGTCAGTCGATTTTCAGGGGGTGGGGGGGCTCGCCGGGGTGAAGGAAGAACCACCACAGCGGGGAGGGGGCCTCGCGGAGAGGTACCCCACTATCTATCTTAGGGTTCAGGATGGGGGCGTGGTCGCCGGCGGTGGCGGGGCGTTGGCGGGGCGGTGGCGTGGGGATCGCCGGAGAAAAAGCTCGGCACGGGGGGCCTAGAGGGATGGCCGGAGCGGCGGTGGACCGGCGGTGGGGAGTGTTTTCGGGGCGGGCGGGGCGGCGCACCGCCGGCTGCGGGCGGAGGGGGGCTGCTGTTTGGCTGGTGGTGGATGGCGCCTCAGGGGGGTGGAGGTTGAAGATGAACCGCAGGCCCTTGATTTCGTATCCAACGGCTGCAAAATCGACTGACCAGAGATGAAAAAGTCAGTCGACCGACGTGTGGCCTCACCTTGCTAGTGCGTTCAGTTTCGACAGCAAAATTCAGTTTTGACAGTTAAGTTCAGTTTCGACAGTTAAGTTCAGTTTCGACAGTTACGTTCAGAGATGAGTGGCTGATGTATTTTACATCTAGCACTTTGTGGTTATGTATTTTACGTCATGTATTCGAGATGCTATTAGAATTCCACTTAGGTTAACGTTGTTCGTTGTCTCTCTTGTCCTGCTTCAGCTTCGGCGTCGTACAACTCACCAGAACTGCTCCAACGATGAAACCCTCCATCACAGCGCAGCAGTACCTTGGGCTCCATCTCCAGATGCCTAAGATCTTCTTCCCCTCCTCCGACAGCAAAGTTAGTCGGAGCATCCTCACCGGCTAACCCAATCACGCTGAGATCGAAATGGCTTCGCCAAAGAGGTTGTACACTTGTTGTATCTCGTTTTTACTCTACATGTTATATATATTGTCCACTGAGCACACGGATTTGTTCCTTTAGTGTCTCCTTGAAAGAAAAAACGTAGGAATTTCAATTTTCACTTGTCCTCCCTTTCAAATTCCTATTCATGAAGCACAAGACTAAGAGATAGTAGCATAATACATTATAACCGTACATTTTCTTGTGGTTTGACTAAATCTCACCATGCTTCTTTGCATCCTGTGATCTTCCAATTGTTGTGAATCAAACACCCAGATTGGCAGAAATCCTGTGTTTTTAAATTCTCTATTTTGCACGTGCATTCCTATCCTATTCCTGTCTATTTCCTATCCCTGCATTGTTGGAATCCTCCGATTCAAATGAGCCCTTACAGAATTACTTCTCTTACAGATAGTTGCCAAAGAAAACCTTGTGTGGTTTGTCCCGCTCCTGTTGCGCCGTCGTCCACCCCAGCTCAGCTGCTCCAACGACAGAAGGGTCCAACACAGCAGGTGTCGGTGTCAAAACCGGCGGATCTCGGGTAGGGGGTCCCGAACTGTGCGTCAAGGCCGGATGGTAACAGGAGACAAGGGACACGATGTTTTTGCCCAGGTTCGAGCCCTCTCAATGGAGGTAATACCCTACTCCTGCTTGATTAATATTGATGATATGGGTAGTACAAGAGTAGATCTACCACGAGATCAAGGAGGCTAAACCCTAGAAGCTAGCCTATGGTATGATTGTTGTATATGGAGTTGATGTCCTACGGACTACAACCCTCCGGTTTATATAGACACCGGATAGGGTTAGGGTTACACAGAGTTGGTTACAATGGTAGGAGATCTTGAATATCCACATCGCCAAGCTTGCCTTCCACGCCAAGGAAAGTCCCATCCGGACACGGGATGAAGTCTTCAATCTTGTATCTTCATAGTCCTGGAGTCCGGCTGAAGATATAGTCCGGCTACCCGAACACCCCCTAATCCAGGACTCCCTCAGTAGCCCCTGAACCAGGCTTTAATGACGACGAGTCTGGCACGCAGATTGTCTTCGGCATTGCAAGGCGGGTCATGAGGCTTGTTAGTGCGGCCATTGTTCTTGGCTTTTCTTGGCCGAGGTGTGTGGCGAGCCATTCGTCTCGGACGTTATGCCTGAAAGCTGCTAAGGCTTCGGCGTCCGGACAGTCGACTATCTGATTCTTTTTAGTGAGGAATCTATTCCAGAACTGCCGAGCTGATTCTCCGGGCTGTTGATCCCTTGAAAATTTGCTCGGAAAGCATCCTCGAGCTCTTCCCAGCTTCCAATTGTGTTTTCAGGAAGGCTTTTAATCCAATGCTGGGCTGGCCCTTTAAGCTTAAGGGGTAAATATTTTATGGCATGGAGATCATCTCCTCTAGCCATGTGTATGTGGAGGATATAATCCTCGATACAGACTCCAGGGTCTGTTGTTCCATCATATGCCTCTATGTTTATGGGTTTGAATCCCTCTGGAAATTCATAGTCCAGGACATCATCGGTGAAATATAGGGGGTGTGCGGTGCCCCTGTATTTGGGTGTGCCAGATTCTGATGATGGCTTTATTGCATTGCTTACGAGAGCTTGCTTTCTTGGCCCATAAATGGACCAAACTGGGCCATGATGCGAATCCTTAGGTGGGTTGCATGCCGATTTGAGTGTGGCGCCGCTTGCCGCTTTGTGGGGTCATCTATCCGACCGTGTGGCTTTCTTATTTTTTGAATGCGAGGGCTCTAGGGCCTCTTCGTCAAATTCAGGCAGTAGCTTTCTTTTCGGATAGCTTTTAGTGCGGGGACCGTCGCCGTATTTATCTGCGGTATTGATTACTTTGCTCCATCTAATCCGGAGTGCATCTTCCGCTGTTTTTAGCTTCCGCTTCTGCTTTTTCAGGCTGCGTGCAGTTGCAACGAGCCTCTTATGGAGATTCTTCTACTCCATGGGTTTATCCGGCGTGAGGTCGTCCGGAATGCCGTTTTCGCCGGAGGAGGGATGCTCGGCTTCTCTATCCGTGTTGCCCTGTTCGGACGGTTGCTCTAAGGCCTGCTCATCGTCTACCGGCTCATCCTGCTGTATGGCTGGGTTTTTATCAAGGCGGGGCTTGGGTCGGCGTTTACGCCGACGCTTTGATTGCTTTTCGGGGGGTCGATCTCCCGTTCCATCCCCTTTTCCCTCGTTGTCGCTTCCTTTAGGGGTATCCACCATGTACACATCGTGACATGAGGTGGCTGTCCAATGCCCTATGGGCATTGGTTCATCGGTATCTCCTGCATCGTCATGCATGCTGTCGATGTCTCCGGAGTCGAAGTTGAACACGTCATTTAAATTGTCGACAGTGGCTACCAAGTGGGTGGTGGGTGGGCTTTGAATTTCTTCATCGTCCGTATCCCATCCTCGCTGACCGCAGTTCGGCCAGGGCTCTCCTGATAAAGAGAGAGACTTTAGAGAATTCAGGATATCACCAAAAGGCTAGTGCTGAAAGATGTCCGCGGTGGTGAACTCCATTATTGGCACCCAATCGGATTCGATCGGCAGGGGCGCGGGGGGTTCGGAGTCTGGAGAGGAGTCCGGATCCTCGGAGTCATGAGTCACGTGGAGTGTGGGGCCAGCTTTCGGCTCGATCGCCTTTGAGATCACAGCCCCCGAGGTGACGTGCAACCGATCATCCTCGATTGACACAACGGGCTCCGAATTAAGGGTCAGAGCTGGTGCGTTTGCGGCCTCCGGGATACTGTTCGGTGACAGAGCTAGATCATGCCCCGCGAGACAGTGCGGCGTGCTTGGTTGTGGCTCGAATCCGACGAAGATCAAATCTCCGCGGATGTTTGCCATGTAATTTAGGCTTCCAAACCTGACTGGATGGTCAGGGGCGTAGCTTTCGATCTGCTCCAGGTGGCCAAGCGAATTGGCCCGCAGTGCGAAGCCGCCGAAGACGAAGATCTGTTCGGGGAGAAAATTCTCACCCTGGACCGCATCGTTGTTGATGATCAAAGGAGCCATCGGGCCTAAAGGCGACGCCACAGAGGAACTCTCAATGAAGGCACCAATGTCAGTGTCAAGACCGGCGGATCTCAGGTAGGGGGTCCCGAACTGTGCGTCAAGGCCGGATGGTAACAGGAGACAAGGGACACGATGTTTTTACCCAGGTTCGGGCCCTCTTGATGGAGATAATACCCTACTCCTGCTTGATTAATATTGATGATATGGGTAGTACAAGAGTAGATCTACCACGAGATCAAGGTGGCTAAACCCTAGAAGCTAGACTATGGTATGATTGTTGTATATGGAGTTGATGTCCTACAGACTACAACCCTCCGGTTTATATAGACATCGGATAGGGTTAGGGTTACACAGAGTCGGTTACAATGGTAGGAGATCTTGAATATCCGCATCGCCAAGCTTGCCTTCCACGCCAAGGAAAGTCCCATCCAGACACGGGACGAAGTCTTCAATCTTGTATCTTCATAGTCCTAGAGTCCGGCTAAAGATATAGTCCGGCTACCCGAACACCCCCTAATCCAGGACCGCTCAGCAGGTATCCGGCCTCCAGACTGTCTTTCGCCGCCTTAGATCTTCTTCCCCACCGCTGGCGGCCATGAAAACTGCATTACCATCATCAACTGAGCAGATGACCTCGAGGACTACACGGGTCCGCAAGAAAGGTCACACTCTTTCGTGTCTGCTTACGCTACGCATCGCTTAATATTACATGCTACTTTATCGTCCTGTTCACCGATTAGACTCTGAGTCAGCTCCAAACTGATGGTCAAACTTGAGTTTTTAAATGGTTGTGGGGTACATATTGGGGCCGCTATCAATAGTATCCATCTACTATCTGGTTAATCTTCGGAATCTACTATGAGTTTCATGTTGGGTGGGAAAAAAGTAAAGAAGCCATTATCTGTATTTTTTAACTGAAGCCATTATCTGCCTGCTATTATTGGTTTTGGGTCTATCCACAGGTTTCTACCATCACTCTGGATTTCTGCATGCACTCCTTACATAATCTCACTATGTTTTATTCCTATGCATGACAATTATTGTAAACAATGGAACTTAACATGTAGAGCAAAAGAGACGAGCCTTGCGTGGCAATAAAATTTCATGCAGATGTCGCTCCATGGTAGGTGCAAAGGCAGCCCCCCTCCACGCATTTCGGATTGTAATCGAGAGGAAGATATCTGTTCTGAGGGGGATTCAGAAGGAGAAGACAACTCCTATTTACCCCCTGAGGTCTTCGCTCTAACTTGGCATGCTAATGTTGGTTATATCATGCATATGGTGTCTTGCATTACTTACTTTATACATCAAATATGTCATCTGCTTAGTTTAGACATCCTTTGTGTGAATGCCATCTTTTTAGTTTATTCATCATTTATGTGAAATATGCAACGTCATATTGTTTAGCCAGGCATCATATATGTGAATTTTGCAATGCCATGCTGCTTAGCCAGCCATCTTACATGTAAATTATATCAGGCCATCCTTTTTTTATTACATATTACATTTGTCAACAATGTTAGTACATTCAACTGCTCTTCGTGTGCATCAGCCATTTGCCACGGTGATGCAAATTCTGGAGTGAAAACAAGGTCTTCTGAGCAGACTATGCTATCTGACGAAGCGCATATCTCGCTGGTCACGGATAGCTCCTCAGAGGAGTATTCAGAGACAGATGACCAGTCCTATTCCCCCCCGAGGTGTATGCTCTAACTTGGCAGGGTTATGTTGCTCATATCGTGCGTATGGTGTCTCGCATTGCTATGTCATTTGATTAGTTTAGACATGCTTTGTGTGAATGCCACCTGTTCAGTGTCTAATTACAATATATGTGAATTATGCATTGCCATCTTGTTGCAAGACATTATATATGTGAATTATACAATGATATCTTGTCGCAAAGGCATTATATATGTGAATTATGCAATGCCATGCTGTTTAGCCAATCATCATGTATGTGAATTATACCATGCTATCATTTTTTTGTATTACGTGTTCCATTTGTCGACAACGTTTGTATATTCAACTACTCTTCCTGTGCATCAGCCATTTGAAGCGGTGATGGAAGTATCTGGAGTGAAAACAAGGTATTTAGAGCAGACAATGCTACCTGCTGAAGCAGACATCTTGCTGGTTACAGAGAGCTCCTCAGAGGAGGATTCAGAGACTGATGACCAGTCCTATTTCCCCCCTGAGGTCTATGCTCAAACTTGGCAGGGTTATATTACCCATGCCATGCATGTTGTCTTGCATTGCTTAGTTTTTACATCATATATGGATTGCCATCTGCTTACTTGCTTACTATATAAATCATATATTTGAATTATATCATGCCATCATGTTTACATAGTACATACACATCATCTATCTAAATTATGGCATGGCAACCCATTTAATAAGGACATCATATAGTTATATCATCTCATGTTGTTTAGTGTTTACAGTCATCATATTTTGAATTATGGCATTCTATCCGTGAATGTATGTGAACTATGGCATGCCAACCTATTTAATAAACACATTATATAGTTATGTTATGTCATCCTGTTTACATAGTCTCATATTTTGAACTATGTCTTTCCATCTTTTTTAGTTAGCCATCATAATGTGAAATTGTGTCATGCTATCCTGTTTCGTTAGCCATCATTTATGTGAAATTGTGTCATGCTATCCTGTTTGGTTAGTCAACACAAATATGAATTATTTCATGCCCTCTTTTATTCCCCACTATCCATTGCACCTGTCTATCATACAATGTCTATACTTTCAATTACTTTTCTTGTTTATCAGCCATTTGAATTGGAGAGCGTGATGGCAGTATCTAAGAGAGTAACAACACGGTCTTCAGAAAAGATAGTGCTACCAGTTGATGCAGATAGAACCACGGTTGTACTTGCCCAAGGACCAGATCCACCACACATAGCCCTGAGTCTCGCAGATTGTACCCCTACCCAGTTGGACAGAGAACCAGCTACACCCCTTCTAACCCCAACCCCGGCAGATAGTAACCCAGTTCCAGTTGACACAGCACCGTCTCCACCACCGAGCACCCAAACACGAGCAGTTAGTAAGGGAACTGCAGTTCGCAAAGCACGAGGACCACCACTCCGAATCCCAACTCAATGCTTAAAGGAGAAGAAGATTTTTTCTCAGGTCAGGTTCTGTAGCTATGGTTCATACTCATTTGCTCTTGCATTACTGTATTTACTCATACCAACTATTTTCAAATTTGAAGGATGGAGTTGAAACTCCAATGGCGCAACAGGTATGTTTTAAACCTGTTTCTTTAACTGGTTTGCTGTTGTAACCTTCTCTATGTTGATTTAGGTTTCAATTGAATAAACAGTTATGTTCTCATGTCATGCACATTAGAAGTGTTGTTATTGCTCTATAGTTACCGACACTTATATTCTGTCTATTCTGCTTTGTCTTGAACAAATATTATTTGAACCGTGTCTCTATCTTGATTTGGCAACAAAAACTAGAATGATATAGACCATAAAGTGACCATGGTACATAGATATATGTTCGTTTCATGCTGTTATCCTGTCCACTTTACTACTGAACTCATTTACCAAAATGATTTTCATATACAACATGGTAAACATGTGATGTGTCTGCTTGTTTCTCTTTTAGAATGCGAACAAAATATTGGAGAACAGTACCGCGTTATCCAATGGTAAAGGGAGTAATGCAGATAAGGTTCAAGATAGTGAGACATCCCTGTTGGTCTCCAAGAAAGCTGATAAAAACTATCTTGACGACAGTGAGGGAACCCAAAAGTCCTGTCTTGATGTAGTGTTCAAGTTGCTGGCCACTACTGCTGGCACAAGCTCTTCGAACTCGCTGCCTGAATCAGTTCGTCTTCTTGAGTCTCAAATTCAAGTTGAAAGACATCGATTAGATGTGTTGCGACAGGAAGTTGAAGGACTGAGGAAGTCCCTGTAGAATTCAGATGCATATTTTCTGGTGCAACAACAAGCGCTGGAGGATTTAAGCGCCAAACAAGAGAAAGTTAATAAGCTTGCTAAGCATCTTGCCAGCATTATGGGTACCCAGGATATTGTTTCTTGAGATCTTTTGGAGTGGTTTCAGTTCTGGATTTGTTTTGCTGTGGTGTTTATTTGCGCTGGTCGCCAACTTTGACTACCAGTGTATATGATATGATGCTTTGTTCCCTATATTTGCACTGGTGGCGAACTTTGATGCCCAGTGGATGTAATATGTGTAATAGCCGTGATAGCCTAGCGTTAGTTGCTTGCTTATTTATTCCCTTGTTGTCTTGTTTATTTGTTTGCTTGTAGTCATTGCAGTTCTTTTTCCGCGGTTAGCTAGTGGCTACAATAACCTATTTTTTAAAACTAGGCCACAATAACCATGGGCTAATATTTACTATAGTGACACTTGGCCTCCTATTGGCCGTTGAGGGAGTCCTGGATTAGGGGGTGTTCGGATAGCCGAATTATACCTTCAGCCAGACTCCTGGACTATGAAGATACAAGATTGAAGACTCTGTCCCATGTCCGGAAGGGATTTTCTTGGCGTGGAAGGCAAGCTTGGCGATACGGATGTTCAGATCTCCTACCATTGTAACCGACTCTATGTAACCCTAACCCTATCCGGTGTCTATATAAACCAGAGGGTTCTAGTCCGTAGGACAACATACACATCAACAATCATACCATAGGCTAGCATCTAGGGCTTAGCCTCTTTGATCTCATGGTAGATCAACTCTTGTATTACCCATATCATCAATATTAATCAAGCAGGACGTAGGGTTTTACCTCCATCGAGAGGGCCCAAACCTGGGTAAAACTTCGTGTCCCCTGCCTCCTGTTACCATCCGGCCTAGACGCACAGTTCGGGACCCCCTACCCGAGATCCGCCGGTTTTGACACCGACATTGGTGCTTTCATTGAGAGTTCCTCTGTGCCGTCCCCGTCAGGCCCGATGGCTCCTACGATCATCAATGGCGATGCAGTCCAGGGTGAGATCTTCCTTCCCGGACCGATCTTCGTCTTTGGCGGCTTCGCACTGCGGGCCGATTCACTTGGCTATCTAGAGCAGATCGAAAGCTACGCCCCTGGCTGTCAGGGCAGATTCGAAAGTTTAAACTACACGGCCGACATCCGCGGGGACTTGATCTTCGAAGGATTCGAACCACTTCCGAGCGCGCTGCTCTGTCACGACGAGCATGATCTAGCTCTGCCGCCGAACAGCGCCCTGGAGGCCGCACCCTCATCGGCTCCGACCCCTAGTTTGGAGCCGACCACGCCGATCGAGGATGGGCGGTTGGACGCCACCTCGGGGGCTGCGATCCCAACGGTGATTGAGCCAAACACCAGCCCCGTACTCTGCAAGACTTGTGACTCCATGGAGCCAGATTCTTCTCCGGACCCCGAACCCTCCGTGCCCCTGCCGAGCGAATCCGATTGGGCACCGATAATGGAGTTCACGGCCGCGGACGTCTTTCAGCACTCGCCTTTCGGCGATATCCTGAAATCACTGAAGTCTCTCTCTTTGTAAGGAGAGCCCTGGCCGGACTACGGTCAGCAAGGTTGGGATACGGACGATGAAGAAATTCAAAACCCACCCACTACCCACTTGTAGCCACTGTCGACAACTTAACCGACATGCTCGACTTCGACTCCGAAGACATCGACGGTATGGACACCGATGAAGGAGATGATGAAGAACCAGCGCCCACTAGGCCCTGGAAAGCCACCTCGTCATATGACATATACATGGTGGACACCCCAAAAGAGGGAGAGGGCGATGGAACAGCGGAGGATGACCCCTCCAAGAAACAGCAAAAGCGTCCGCGTCAGCGGCGCCGCTCAAAATCCTGCCAATACAAAAACGACGATTCCAGTACGGGAGATAATAATACCCAGGAAAGCGCCGAAGAACATCCCCCCGAGCAAGATTTAGCACAGGAGGATGGAGAAACCAGCCCTCATGAGGGAGCGGCCGACAGAGAGGTCGAGGACAATAATTGTATGCCTCCCTCCGAAGACGAGGCAAGCCTCGACGACGACGAATTCGCCATGCCAGAGGATCCCGTCGAACAAGAGCGTTTTCAACGCAGGCTTATGGCCACGGCAAGAAGCCTCAAGAAAAAACAGCAACCGCTTAAAGCTGATCAAGATCGGCTAGTCGATAGATGGACTGAAGTCCTTGCGGCCGAAGAGCATAAATCCGAACGCCCCTCCAGGTGCTACCCGAAGCGCAGGTTGCTACCCCGATTAGAGCAGGAAGCACTCGACGCGGCCGACAGGCCACCTTGTGGCCGCGACAGAGAGGCCTCATGGCTCTCCACCCAAGCCGCACCCCGTACCAAGGCACGGGAATATGCGCCAGACTTACGAGACATGTTGGAGGACAAGACAAGCCAAACAAGATCGATCTACGGATCGCATAGGCACCCCACGGCTCGAGACGACAACCGTCACGCCGGCCACAAATTCGGCATGGCCAAACATAGTAGACAAAGCTCATTGGAGCTACGTCATGATATCGCCCAATACAGAGGCGCCGCACACCCATTGTGCTTCACAGACGAAATAATGGGTCATCAAATCCCCGAGGGTTTCAAACCCGTAAACATCGAATCATATGATGGCTCAACAGATCCCGCGGTATGGATTGAGGATTATCTCCTTCATATCGACATGGCCCGCGGTGATGATTTCCACGCCATCATATACCTCCCACTCAAGCTTAAAGGACCAGCCCGGCAGTGGCTTAACAGCCTGCCAACAGGGTCAATGAGCTGTTGGGAGGACCTGGAAGCCGCATTCCTCAACAATTTCCAGGGCACTTATGTGCGACCCCCAGACACTGACGACCTAAGCCACGTAATTCAGCAGCCAGACGAATCGGCCAGGCAATTCTGGACACGGTTCCTAACAAAGAAAAATCAAATACTCGACTATCCGGACGCAGAGGCCTTAGCAGCCTTCAAGCATAATATCCGTGATGAGTGGCTTGCCCGGCACCTAGGACAAGAGAAGCCGAAATCTATGGCAGCACTCACGGCACTCATGACCCACTTTTGCACGGGAGAAGACAGCTGGCTTGCTCGTAGAAACAATATGTCTAAGAACCCTGGTCATTCGGACACCAGGCACATTAGTGGCAGGTCGCGTCGCAACCAACAGAAGCGCCGCATCAACGGCGACAATGCTAAGGATACTGCAGTTAAAGCCGGATTCAGAGGCTCTAAATCCGGTCAGCGGAAAAAATCATTCAAAAGGAATCCCAGGGGCCCATCCAGCTTGGACCGAATACTCGACCGCTTGTGCCAAATACATGGCACCCCCGAAAAGCCGGCCAATCACACCAACAGGGACTGTTGGGTGTTCAAGCAGGCAGGCAGATTAAGCCCCGACAATGAAGACAAGGGGTTGCATAGAGATGACGACGAGGAGCCCCGGCCACCGAACAACAATGACATGTTCCTTAATGACATGTTCCTTAATCACACCATGTTCCTTAATGACTTGTTCCTTAATCACACCATGTTCCTTAATGACATGTTGCACCCGTACACTTTGGTACGGCCAAAATATGCCAGGGGCTTCAGTACCCCTCAACATGGTGTGAGAAGTCCGAACACTTTAACAAGTGCGGCACCCCGAACTTATAGCATTATATGCATCGGCTCTGAATCATGTCTTGGGTCAATAGTTGGGTTTGCCCGGCTCCTATGTTTTGGTGCCTTACGTTCCGCTATATCGGCTAAGGTAGCACTAGGAGAACCACTGCGATTGTGCCCCAGTTGAGCTGGGCCGAGCACCTCAGTGGAGAAAGCTAAAACTGACTGTCATGATGAAGCGAGAGCTGGTCGCTGTTCGAGAGGTTTTTTCGAGTCCCTAAAGACTTATGCCGCTTCAGGCGAGGAGTCGGCTCTGTCCGGCCAAGGTGTGGATAGCGCCCCGAAATCGGTCTTCCGAATACTAGGGGCTTCGCCGAAATTTAAAATTATAGAATTCTATGGCTAAGTGAGAGTGTTCACGCATTATAGTCCGATTGCCTCGTTCACTGGGCTGAGCGACTCCCTCGAAGGACCCAAATATGGGAAAAAGAGCGCCCAGGTTTATCCCCGAACACCCTAACACTAGCGGCATGGGGGCAGAAGCCGACGACTCGCCATCTCTCAGTATTGATAAACAGCCGCACAGAAGGTAATATTTTAAATTCAAGCAGCATTGCTTAGCGTATATGAACAAGTTTTCAGCGCACAGGATAACATGAGCGGGTTTTACTCAAAAAATACATCCTTGGTACATTCATCCGCAACAAGGCGGGCACCCTTCAGAACATCCTTATAATAATTCTCGGGCTTGAGATGCTCTTTCCCCGGAGGTGGCCCATCCTTCACAAGCTTCTTCGCATCCAGCTTGCCCCAGTGCACCTTAGCACGGGCAACAGCCCTACGGGCACCTTCAATGCAGACGGAGCGCTTGATGTCTTCAAGCCTCGGACAGGCCTCCACCAGCCGTCGCACCAGCCCGAAATAGCTCCCAGGCGGAGCCTCTCCAGGCCACAGCCGAACTAGGAGTCCTTTCATGGCCTGTTCGGCCGCCTTGTGGAGCTCGACCAGTTGCTTCAGCTGGTCGCTCAGGGGCACGGGGTGTCCGGCCTCAGCGTACTGAGGCCAGAACACCTTCTCCGTTGAGCTGCCCTCCTCGGCTCGTTAGAATTCGGCAGCATTAGATACACTCCGGGGAAGATCTACGAACGCTCCTGGAGAGCTCCGAATTCGGGTAAGTAACAGGTAACTCACGTTTATGTGTTTGCTTTGCATAAAGAATGCCTTACCCACCGCAATCTTCTTCACCTCATCCAACTCCTGGAGGGTCTTCTGGTACTCGGCCTTGGCAGACTTGGCATTTTCTATAGCTGCCGCGAGCTTGGAC
Organism: Triticum urartu; assembly: GCF_003073215.2. Classification (NCBI taxonomy): domain Eukaryota; kingdom Viridiplantae; phylum Streptophyta; class Magnoliopsida; order Poales; family Poaceae; genus Triticum; species Triticum urartu. Next base: position 139,439,584 of record NC_053028.1, on the reverse strand, counting down.
GCTCGCGTCTTCGAGTCAAGCTCCAAACTCTCATGTTTCTTCATGAGAACCTGGAGCTCTTGCCGCACCTTGCCAACCTCAGCCTCATACCTCTCCCGCTCGGTGCGCTACACGACCGCACTCTTCTCGGCCTCGAGCAGCGCTTGCTTAAGGGCCGCCACCTCGGACGTGGCCCCTGCAATAGCCATGTCAATCCTGTCATTTTTTGCAATTGCACCTTTTTATATACATATTCAAACAGGGTATTTCTTACCTTCCTTCTCCTCGAGCTGCTTCTTGGCACGCCCGAGCTCTTGCTCGGACTTCTCGAGACTCTGCTTCAGCACGTCCACTTCTGCAGTCAGTGCAACGAACGCTAGCAGAGAAGCCTGCATACGCATATTGACTCCTTTTGTTAGACTCCTGCGAATTCTTTGATCCTCTATTCGGCTTTTCTTCCCGAACGCCCAAAAGAGCATCATGGGCTACTATCTATGCGGTAACATTATTTGAACATTCTTTACTTACCTCAAAGCCTGTTAAAAGGCTTGTACAAGCTTCAGTCAGTCCGCTTTTGGCGGACTGAACCTTCTGGATCACCGCACTCATAATAGTGCGGTGCCCCTCATCGATGGAGGCACCTTGGAGCGCCTCCAACATATTGTCCGGCGCCTCCGGTTGGACAGAGGTCACCGGCACGGCAGGCTTGCTCCTCTTGGAAGGAGGTCGCCCGCCGGACTCTGGAACCCTTGAAGATTCCGGAGCTGTGTCCGGCCTTAAGCCGGACTTGGAGCCCTGGGGGGTTTCATCCCCTTTACTCCTGGAGTCCGGGAGGTCGCCTTGCGGTGCCTCCAGGACCGCCTCCTCCCGGCTTGGAACCTGTTGGGACAACACTTCGGTGTCGTCCACAGGGCGGGGGGATGAAGCCGTCGGAAGCGAGTTCACCTCCGACGGGTCCAGTGAGCCGCTCGACGATGCGTCGAGCCGATCCTTGGGTGGGCTGCATAAACATATTCGACATAAGGAAAATTTTTGCGAAAAACAAAACTATGAATTAACCCGGTATCTGGACACTTACGATTTTTCCAGGGGCTTGGCCCTGGGCTGCCACTCCTCTTCGTCGTCGGCGGCGTCGGTGGAGCAGTCCGAGGAAGGATTTTTCCTTTCTTGGACCCTCCGGCCTCCTCGGAGGGGGCGGCCTTCCTTTTATTATCTCCTCCCGCTGGAGGGGGAGAGGTCTCTTCTTCTTCCTCCTCGTCTTCACGAGAGGAAGGCGCTTCGGGACCATCGGATGACGAATCCGACACCTCGTGGCGTCGGGCACTCTTTCGAGTCCCCATGGCCCTTTTTGTGGCCTTCTTCTCCGGCACCACATAGGGCACCGGAACCAGCAGCTTCGCCAAGCGAGCATCCGCTGGGCCTTCGGGCAGAGGAGCCGGACAGTTGATTTGTCCGGACATCGCCACCCAATCCTATCAAAGATAAGTGAACTCAGATCCCGCATAGAGTCAAACTATGAAAAACTGATACCCTGTAAAAGGACAAAAACGGCTTACCGCATGAGCATGATGCTGAGTACTGAATCCGCGATCCTCAGCAGCGGATGCGGGAGCCTCAGCGCCCTTGAAAAGCACCCTCCAGGCATCGTCGTACGTCGTGTTGAAGAGCCTATTTAGATTTTGATGCTGCGCCGGGTCGAACTCCCACAGGTTGAAGGCCCGTCGTTGACACGGGAGGATCAGGCGGATGAGCATAACCTAGACTACGTTGACAAGCTTGAGCTTCTTGTCCACCAGGGTTTGGATGCATGTTTGGAGTCCGGTCAGCTCTCCTTTTTTACCCCACGACAGGCCGGTCTCCTTCCAGGTGAGCCATGTAGGGGGTCCGGACCGAAACTCGGGGGCTGCGACCCATTCGGGGTCGCACGGCTCGGTGATGTAAAACCACCCCGATTGCCACCCCTTCAGGGTCTCCACAAAGGAGCCCTCGAGCCACAGGACGTTGGGCATCTTGCCAACCATGGCACCACCGCACTCCGCCTGGCTGCCGCGCACCACCTTCGGCTTGACGTTGAATGTCTTTAGCCATAAGCCGAAATGAGGGCGGATGCAGAGGAAAGCCTCGCACACGATGATAAACGCCGAGATGTTGAGGACGATGTTTGGGGCCAGATCGTGGAAATCCAGGCCATAGTAGAACATGAGCCCCCGGACAAATGGATGCAGAGGGAAGCCCAGTCCGCGAAGGAAATGGGGGAGAAATGCCACCCTCTCATGGGGCCTAGGAGTGGGGATGAGCTGCCCCTTCTCGAGGAGTCGGTGCGCGATGTCGCTGGCCAGATATCCGGCCTTCCTCTGCTTTTTTATGTGTCCCTCCATGACGGAGGAGACCATCCACTTGCCTCCTGCTCCGGACATGACTAGAGAAGGTCGAGGTGGTAGTGCGTACTTGGGAGCAGGAGCTCGAGTGTGCAAGAATGGATAGGCAAAGGTGGAAGAAGGCATGGGTGAAAAGGTGGATCCTTATCCCCTTATATGGGTGGGCGCGACTACATGCCCCCACCAGCCTGGTAAAACTTCCTTATCTCCAAGCGTCGTAATCAAAGGCGCGGTTGGGTTAACCACGCCCGTATTGATGAGAATCCCGGAATAAAGGGACACGATCTCTGATTTGACAAGACGTGCCAAGGAAACCGCCTCGCATAACGCGCTGAGGCGAGATAATGAAACGATTTGGATAAAGGCTTGGCCGTGGCATGTCGCACCATGGAATACGTCAGCAGATTAGATTTGTGTTAATATTATTATTCTCTCTATGGCAATATGTGGAAACTTATTTTGCAGAGAAGGACACTATCTTTGTGTTCAAGATCTTCTATGAAATGCCTGGAGGAGGAACCCGCCTTGAAATGCCGAAGACAATTTGCGCATCGGACTCGTCGTCATTGAAGCCTGGTTCAGGGGCTACTGAGGGAGTCCTGGATTAGGGGGTGTTCGGATAGCTGAATTATACCTTCAGCCGGACTCCTGGACTATGAAGATACAAGATTGAAGACTCCGTACCGTGTCCGGAAGGGATTTTCCTTGGCGTGGAAGGCAAGCTTGGCGATACGGATGTTCAGATCTCCTACCATTGTAACCGACTCTATGTAACCCTAACCCTATCCGGTGTCTATATAAACCGAAGGGTTCTAGTCCGTAGGACAACATACACATCAACAATCATACCATAGGCTAGCTTCTAGGGTTTAGCCTCTCTGATCTCGTGGTAGATCAACTCTTGTATTACCCATATCATCAATATTAATCAAGCAGGACGTAGGGTTTTACCTCCATCGAGAGGGCCCGAACCTGGGTAAAACTTCGTGTCCCCTGCCTCCTATTACCATCCGGCCTAGACGCATAGTTTGGGACCCCCTACCCGAGATCCACCGGTTTTGACACCGACAGCCATAGAAATAGTGGGCCTTCTATGGGCCGTAGAAACAATGGGCCTTCTACGGGCCGTAGAAACAATGGGCCTTCTGCGGGTCGTATCATCAATGGGCCTTATATGGGCCGTATGATCGATTGGCCAAACATGGGCCAAACAAACCGCATTATGGCCGTAAACGGGCTAGAGTTGTAATCGTCCGTTCATGGGCCAACCATAATGGGCCATCGTTAATAGACCGTATTTGATGACTCTATGAAAACGGCCCAATGTATTAACGGACCACAAACGGGCTGACTGTAACCACGGGCTGACTTTGGCCCACAAGCAGAAAATGACAGTAACGGGCCGTAAGTAAACGAATGCTGGAAATGAGCCCAAGAATAAATGGGCTCTGAGAAGGCCGAAAGATAACATGGGCTGGAAACGGCCCAATGGAATAACGGGCCGTTAATGGGTATAAAGTGATACACTGTTCATTACGGGACAGTTTCACGAGGGGTTGTTAATGGGTGTAAAGTGATACACTGTTCATTACGGGCCAGTTTCACCACGGGCCGTTAATAGGCCGAGAGTTACATAGGGCCTCATATGGGCCGAAAGACGTCATGGGCCATACATGCGCCAGAAGTGAAATGGACTGGAATCATATTGGATGGTCCAGATGACGCTACTGGGCCTAACTCAGATAGGGCGTAACGAGCCTTGGGTTAGCGGGCTGTAAATGGGCTATATGCGAACATGCCGTTAACAGGGTTTCCATGGGCCGGCCCGCCACCTTTTGACCAAGTCAAACAGGCCGGCCTTTTCACAGGAATGGGCCTCTATTGGGCCGTGCCACATGTCGACGTATCATAGGTGCCTTCCGTCCAATGAGTGGATGAATCTGTCCCAACGATGAGCTGACATGTGTTTCCTCCAGCCAATGATGATTTTACACATGGAAAATCCCCATTGGTCGGGGCTGTTAATAGGTTATCGGATCCAAAACCCGACCCGATAGCTTAACGGCATTCCGTTACGATGGATGCCACGTGTCGGTCACCCTTGATGAAAGTAGTTCTGTGACGCGCGATTTATCGTCATGGAAGTGGACACTTCCGTGATGATAATTTTGGTAATGTCATGGAACACTTCTGCGACAGCACAGGTATGACTATCGTGATTCTGTTATAAAATCGTCATGGATGTACATGCATGACAAAAAACGTGACCTACTATGACAAACATGTATCATCACGGAAGTGTATTTTTTTGTAATGAGATGTTCTGCAAACTGAAGCTGTTGTGATAGATGTTCCGCAAACTGAACCTATATTGCAAGTTGTATTACCAACTGAAGCTACTGTTGTTGATGTTGTGCAAACTAAGCCTCATGTAGATGTTGTGGTGCCAACTGAAGCTGTCCCAGCTAGTCCAGTTAAGAAAACCAAGACTTTGAGTGAACTAGGTGTGGTAGGATCAAAAAGTGGTAAGAAGAAGAATAAATCGAGTGGTAAGAAGAAGAAGTGAAAACTTCTTTTGTCAAACTTGTTTAATGGTGATGTGTGTTGTGGAATAACAAACTTGCATTAATTTGTGTAAAATGGTATTTGTGTAATGCTATTCAAATTCTGGCCGAATTTCAAATTTGACCCAAAATTCAAATTTGAAATTGTTTAGTATGTGGTATTGATGTTATAAGGCTTTCTCAAATATTAGTCATATATAAGCATGTTAAGCGATCAATCCGAGCACTTATTGTTGATGTGAAACACTAGTCACGAAAAATGGGCTCCAATTGAGCTCCGAAGCTAGGCTAAACACCCCATTTGTAAGTAAGCAAATTTTTTCGACCTTTTCTAAATGGGCCAAAAATCAAAACTTGACATCTATTGTGCAAATATAGGGTCCATGCCCAATATGAGATCTTTTGGATAAATTATTACATGCTTAGCCCTAAACCCTAGCTTGAATCCCATGCAACCTTGTTCATGATAGCTATGTTTTGTGAAGGGTTTTTCATGAAAATACACATAGACCAAGTTTCTTATTTTTCCCAGCAACTCACTCACATAAAACGATGATGAGTGGAAGTTTCATTTTTTTTGATTTTTTTGAATTAGTTATGCTCAATCCTAGCCCTCAAAACCCCCTCAAAACCCCTTCTGAAACCCCGCACCCTTACGCGCCGCTTGATCTCTGTTAGTGGACGGCCTGGCTCAGGCGCTAGGGCTACGTCACTGATCCGCGTGAGGCTCTGTGATTGGCTGCAGTCGACAACGCTGGATAATCCCCTGCATCAACTCTGGATCATTGGATCACTACGTGTTCTACGGTGTGGATTAGCATGTAGTGCTACACGTCAGCGATCCGCGCGCTACGCTCTGATTTGCTGGATTCATAATCACATTTTTTGTGCTACGGTGAGTGGGCTTGCCGTTGGGCTCTGGTGAAATAAGCCCACCCTTTGGACCTTTGGACCGAACCACACCTCCTCTAGCCAGGCCCTAGCCAGCAGGCTACATTGCCATGCTCGATCGGAACCTACGATGCATGCATGCATGGGCGACACACACACAGAAAACGATTAAGCGTGACCCCCGACCGATGCCACAGACGCGTGCACCTGTGTGAAACGTTGCAGCGGGGCTATTGATGCAGGGGAGCCCCCCATTGATGCATGCAACCTTTGGTTTCCCATGCATGTGTACACACTCCCGATGCCACCAAACGCCGCCCGATCATTATTTCCACCCGGTGAAACCATTCAAAAAAACACGTCACAACAGGGCTATTTAAGCCATACCAATCGTCTTCCTCTCCCTCCTCATCCATACCCCAACCCCATCCACTCACATCTTCCCCCATCTGCCCTCCTTCTTCCTTCTTCTTCACAAAGTAGAGGGTCCCGAAGCCACCATGCAGTACAACGGCCCGACCTACCGCTACCCCCCCACCGTGCAGGAGAGGCTCTATCCCGCCGGCGTTGATACATCTCCAACGTATCTATAATTTTTGATTGCTCCGTGCTATTATATTATCAATTTTGGATGTTATCGGGCTTATTTTTACACTTTTATATTATTTTTGGGACTAACCTATTAACCGGAGGCCCAGCCCAAATTGCTGTTTTTTGCCTATTTTAGTGTTTCGCAGAAAAGGAATATCAAACAGAGTCCAAACGGAATGAAACCTTATGGAACGTGATTTTCTCAACGAACGTGATCCAGGAGACTTGGAGTGGGCGTCAAGAAACAATCAAGGAGGCCACGAGGTAGGGGCGCGCCTACCCCCCTGGGCGCGCCCTCCACCCTCGTGGGCCCCTCGTTGCTCCACCGACCTACTTCTTCCTCCTACATATATCCACGTAGCCGGCAAACATCCAGGAGCACCACGAAAACCTAATTCCACCGCTGCAACCTTCTGTACCCAAGAGATCCCATCTTGGGGCCTTTTCCGGAGCTCCGCCGGAGGGGGCATTGATCACGGAGGGCCTCTACATCAACTCCATGGCCTCTCCGATGATGTGTGAGTAGTTTACTTCAGACATTCGGGTCCATAGCTAGTAGCTAGATGGCTTCTTCTCTTTATTTGATCTCAATACAAAGTTCTCCTCGATTCTCTTGGAGATCTATTCCATGTAATCTTCTTTTGTGGTGTGTTTGTCGAGATCTGATGAATTGTGGGTTTATGATCAAGTCTATATATGAACAATATTTGAATCTTCTCTGAATTCTTTTGTGTATGATTGGTTTGTCTTTGCAAATCTCTTCGAATTATCAGTTTGGTTAGGCCTACTAGATTGATCTTTCTTGCAATGGGAGAAGTGCTTAGCTTTTGGTTCAATCTTGCGGTATCGATCCCAGTGACAGAAAGGGAAACGACTGTATTGTATTGTTGCCATCGAGGATAAAAAGATGGGGTTTATATCATATTGCATGAGTTTATCCCTCTACATCATGTCATCTTGCTTAAGGCGTTACTCTGTTCTTATGAACTTAATACTCTAGATGCATGCTGGCTAGCGGTCGATGTGTGGAGTAATAGTAGTAGATGGAGAATCGTTTCGGTCTACTTGTCGCGGACGTGATGCCTATATACATGATCATGCCTAGATATTCTCATAATTATTCGCTTTTCAATCAATTGCTCGACAGTAATTTGTTCACCCACCGTAATACTAATGCTATCCTGAGAGACGCCACTAGTGAAACCTATGGCCCCCGGGTCTATTTCCATCATATTAATCTCCTATCAACAAGCTATTTCTGGTGCCGTTTATTTTGCTTTATATACTTTCAATCTATATCATAAAAATACCAAAAATATTTCTCTTATTATTATCATCTCTATCAGATCTCACTCTTGCAAGTGGCCGTGAAGGGATTGACAACCCCTTTATCGCGTTGGTTGCGAGGTTCTTATTTGTTTGTGTAGGTACGAGGTGACTCGCCTGTGGTCTCCTACAGGATTGATACCTTGGTTCTCAAAAACTGAGGGAAATACTTACGCTGCTCTACTGCATCACCCTTTCCTCTTCAAGGAGAAACCAACTCAGTGCTCGAGAGGTAGCAAGAAGGACTTCTGGCGCCATTGCCGGGGAGATCTACGCCAAGTCAAGATATACCAAGTACCCATCACAACTCTTATGCTTCGCATTACATTATTTGCCATTTTCCTCTCGTTTTCCTCTCCCCCACTTCACCCTTGCCGTTTTATTTGCCCTCTCTTCTCCGTTCCCCTTCTCTTTCCCAATTTGCCTCTTTGCCTGTTTCTTGTTCGCTTGTGTATTGGATTGCTTGCTTGTCACGATGGCTCAAGATAATACTAAATTGCGTGACTTTGCCAATACCAACAACAATGATTTTATTAGCACTCCCTCCTCTTACCGATGCTGAATCTTGTGAAATTAATACTGCTTTGCTGAATCTTGTCATGAAAGATCCGTTTTTTGGCCTTCCTAGTGAATATGCAACTACCCATCTAAACAACTTTGTTGATTTGTGTGATATGCAAAAGAAGAAAGATGTGGATAATGATATTGTTAAACTTAAGGTATTTCTGTTTTCACTTAGAGATCATGCTAAAGCTTGGTTTTTGTCTTTGCCTAAAAATAGTATTGATTCATGGAATAGGTGCAAAGATGCTTTTATCTCTAAGTATTTTTCCTCCCGCTAAGATCATGTCTCTTAGAAAAGATATTATGAATTTTAAGAAACTTGATCATGAACATGTTGCACAAGCTTGGGAGAGAATGAAATTAATGATACGTAATTGCCCTACACATGGATTGAATTTATGGATGATTATACAAAAAAATTATGCCGGAATGAATTTTGCTTCTAGAAATCTTTTAGATTCGGCCGCGGGAGGCACTTTTATGGAAATCACTTTAGGAGAAGCTACCAAACTCCTAGATAGTATTATGGTTAATTATTCTCAATGGCACACTGAAAGATCTACTAGTAAAAAGGTGCATGCAATTGAAGAGATTAATGTTTTGAGTGGAAAGATGGATGAACTTATGAAATTGTTTGCTAATAAGAGTGCTCCTACTGATCCTAATGATATGCCTTTGTCTACTTTGATTGAGAATAATAATGAATCTATGGATGTGAATTTTGTTGGTAGGAACAATTTTGGTAATAACGTGTATAGATGTAATTTTAATCCTAGGCCGTTTCCTAGTAATTCCTCTAATAATTATGGTAATTCCTACAACAATTCTTATGGAAATTATAATAGGATGCCCTCTGATTTTGAATCTAATATTAAAGAATTTATTAGTTCTCAAAAGAGTTTCAATGCTTTGATTGAAGAAAAAATGCTTAAGATTGATGAGTTGGCTAGGAACGTGGATAGAATTTCTCTTGATGGTGATTCTTTGAAACTTAGATCTATTCCACCTAAGCATGATATCAATGAGTCTCTCAAAGCCATGAGAATTTCCATTGATGAGTGCAAAGAAAGAACCGCTAGGATGCGTGCTAAGAAAGATTGTTTTGTAAAAGCGTGTTTTTCTAGTTTTCATGATAATAAGGATGAAGATCTAAAAGTGATTGATGCATCCCCTATTAAATATTTGTTTTGCAATATGAATCTTGATAATGATGGGACTGGAGATGAGTCAACTTTAGTTAGAAGGCGTCCCAATAATTCGGAGTTTTTAGATCTTGATGCAAAAATTGTTAAAAGTGGGATTGAAGAGGTTAAAACTTTAAATAGCAACAAACCCACTATCTTGGATATCAAGGAATTTAATTATGACAAGTTCTCTTTGATAGATTGTATTTCCTTGTTGCAATCCGTGCTAAATTCTCCTCATGCTTATAGTCAAAATAAAGCTTTTACTAAACATATCGTTGATGCTTTGTTGCAATCTTATGAAGAAAAACTTGAATTGGAAGTTTCTATACCAAGAAAACTTTATGATGAGTGGGAACCTACAATTAAAATTAAAATTAAAATTAAAGATCACGAGTGCTATGCTTTGTGTGATTTGGGTGCTAGTGTTTCCACGATTCCAAAAACTTTGTGTGATTTGCTAGGTTTCCGTGAATTTGATGATTGTTCTTTAAACTTGCACCTTGTGGATTCCACTATTAAGAAACCTATGTGAAAAATTAATGATGTTCTTATTGTTGCAAATAGGAATTTTGTGCCTCTAGATTTCATTGTTCTTGATATAGATTGAAATCCTTAATGTCCTATTATTCTTGGTAGACCTTTCCTTAGAATGATTGGTGCAATTATTGATATGAAGGAAGGGATTATTAAATTCCAATTTCCATTAAGGAAAGGCATGGAACACTTCCCTAGAAAAAAGTTAAATTACCATATGAATCTATTATGAGAGCCACTTATGGATTGCCTACCAAAGATGGCAATACCTAGATCTATCTTCGCTTTCATGCCTAGCTAGGGGCGTTAAACGATAGCGCTTGTTGGGAGGCAACCCAATTTTATTTCTATTCCTTGCTTTTTGCTCCTGTTTAGTAATAAAAATTTTATCCAGACTCTTTTTTGGTTGTGTTTTTTGTGTTTAATTAGTGTTTGTGCCAAGTAGAACCATTGGGAAGACTTGGGGAAAGTCTTTTTGATCTTGCTGTAAAAAATAGAAACTTTAGCGCTCATGAGAATTCCTGCCATTTTTTATTGGAGAGTGCTATTTAGTTAATTATTTTTGAAGACGATTAATATAGAAATACCTCACGTACAGCAATTTATTTTATAATTTTGGGGTTCCAGAAGTTTGCGTTAGCTACAGATTACTACAGACTGTTCTGTTTTTGACAGATTCTGTTTTTCGTGTGTTGTTTTCTTATTTTGATGAATCTATGGCTAGTAAAAGAGTTTATAAACCATAGAGAAGTTGGAATACAGTAGGTTTAAAACCAATATAAATAAAGAATGAGTTCATTACAGTACCTTAAAGTGGTGTTTTCTTTTTTTCTTTCGCTAACGGAGCTCACGAGATTTTCTATTTCAGTTTTGTGTTGTGAAGTTTTCAAGTTTTGGGTAAAGATTTGATGGATTACGGAACAAGGAGTGGCAAGAGCCTATGCTTGGAGATACCCATGGCACCCCAAGGTAAAATACAAGGACACCAAAAAGCCTAAGCTTGGGGATGCCCCGGAAGGCATCCCCTCTTTTGTCTTCGTCTATCGGTAACTTTACTTGGAGGTATATTTTTATTCGCCACATGATATGTGTTTTGCTTGGAGCGTCTTGTATGATTTGAGTCTTTGCTTTTTTTAGTTTACCACAATCATCCTTGCTGTACACACCTTTGGGAGAGACACACATGAATTGGAATTTATTAGAATACTCTATGTGCTTCACTTATATCTTTTGAGCTATATAGTTTTTGCTCTAGTGCTTCAAAGAGAAAAAGAGATAAGGGACAATGTTACTATCCTTTTTCCACACTTGTGCTTCAAAGTAGCACCATGATCTTTATGATAGAGAATCTCCTATGTTGTCACTTTCATAAACTAGTGGGAATTTTTCATTATAGAACTTGGCTTGTATATTCCAATGATGGGCTTCCTCAAATTGCCCTAGGTCTTCGTGAGCAAGCAAGTTGGATGCACACCCACTTAGTTTCTTTTATTGAGCTTTCATACACTTATAGCTGTAGTGCATCCATTGCATGGCAATCCCTACTCACTCACATTGATATCTATTAATGGGCATCTCCATAGCCCGTTGATACGCCTAGTTGATGTGAAACTATCTTCTCCTTTTTTGCCTTCTCCCCAACCACCATTCTATTCCACCATAGTGCTATATCCATGGCTCGCGCTCATATATTGCGTGAAGATTGAAAAAGTTTCAGAACATCAAAAGCATGAAACAATTGCTTGGCTTGTCATCGCGGTTGTGCATGATTTAATATTTTGTGTGATGAAGATAGAGCATAGCCAGACTATATGATTTTGTAGGGATAACTTTCTTTGGCCATGTTATTTTGAGAAGACATGATTGCTTAGTTAGTATGCTTGAAGTATTATTATTTCTATGTCAATATTAAACTTTTATCTTGAATCTTTCGGATATGAACATTCATGCCATAATAAAGAAAAATTACATTGAGAAATATGTTAGGAAGCATTCCACATCAAAAATTCTGTTTTTATCATTTACCTACTCGAGGACGAGCATGAATTAAGCTTGGGGGTGCTAATACGTCTCCAACGTATCTATAATTTTTGATTGCTCCATGCTATTGTATTATCTATTTTGGATGTTATCGGGCTTATTTTTACACTTTTATACTATTTTTGGGACTAACCTATTAATCGCAGGCCCAGCCCAAATTGTTGTTTTTTGCCTATCTAAGTGTTTCGCCGAAAAGGAATATCAAACGGAGTCCAAACGGAATGAAACCTTCCGGAATGTGATTTTCTCAACGAACATGATCCAGGAGACTTGGAGTGGGCTTCAAGAAACAATCGAGGAGGCCACGAGGCAGGGGGCGCGCCTACCCCCTGGGCGCGCCCTCCACCCTCATGGGCCCCTCGTTGCTCCACCGACCTACTTCTTCCTCCTATATATATTCACGTACCCCGCAAACATCCAGGAGCACCATGAAAACATAATTCCACTGCTGCAACCTTCTGTACCTAAGAGATCCCATCTTGGGGCCTTTTCCGGAGCTCCGCCGGAGGGGGCATTGATCACGGAGGGCTTCTACATCAACTCCATGGCCTCTCCAATGATGTGTGAGTAGTTTACTTCAGACCTTCGGTTCCATAGCTGATACGTCTCCAACGTATCTATAATTTTTGATTGTTCCATGCTATTATATTATTAACCTTGGACGTTTTATATGCTAATTTATATGGTTTTTGGGACTAACCTATTAACCTAGAGCCCAGTGCCAGTTTTCTATTTTTTCCTTGTTTTAGAGTATCGCAGAAAAGGAAAATCAAGCGGAGTCCAATTGACTTGAAACTTCACGGAACTTATTTTTGGACCAGAAGAAGCCCACAGAGTATCGGAGATGGACCAGAAGAGTCCCGGGCTGCCCACGAGGGTGGGGGGTGCGCCCACCCTCCTAGGCGCGCCCCCTGCCTCGTGGACAGCCCAGAGATCCATCGCCAGAAGCCTCCGTAGCCACCGAAAACCAATCTAGACCCGTTTCGGCACCATGCCGGAGGGGGGAATCCCTCTCCGGTGGCCATCTTCATCATCCCGGCACTCTCCATGACGAGGAGGGAGTAGTTCTCCCTCGGGGCTGAGGGTATGTACCAGTAGCTATGGGTTTGATCTCTCTCTCTCTCGTATTCTTGAGGTGATACAATCTTGATGTAACGCGAGCTTTGCTATTATAGTTGGATCTTATGATGTTTCTCCTCCTCTACTCTCTTGTCATGAATTGAGTTTTCCCTTTGAAGTTATCTTATCGGATTGAGTCTTTAAGGATTTGAGAACACTTGATGTATGTCTTGCGTGGGATACTCGTGGTGACAATGGGGATTCTATTGATCCACTTGATGTATGTTTTCGTGATCAACTTGCGGGTTCCGTGACCTTGTGAACTTATGCATAGGGGTTGGCACACGTTTTCGTCTTGACTCTCCGGTAGAAACTTTGGGGCACTCTTTGAAGTACTTTTGTGTTGGTTGAATAGATGAATCTGAGATTGTGTGATGCATATCGTATAATCATACCCACGGATACTTGAGGTTACATTGGAGTATCTAGGTGACATTAGGGTTTTGGTTGATTTGTGTCTTAAGGTGTTATTCTAGTACGAACTCTATGATAGATCGAACGGAAAGAATAGCTTCATGTTATTTTACTACGGACTCTTGAATAGATCGATCAAAAGGATAACTTTGAGGTGGTTTCGTACCCTACCATAATATCTTCATTTGTTCTCCGCTATTAGTAACTTTGGAGTGACTCTTTGTTGCATGTTGAGGGATAGTTATATGATCCAATTATGTTATTATTGTTGAGAGAACTTGCACTAGTGAAAGTATGAGCCCTAGGCCTTATTTCCTAGCATTGCAATACCGTTTGTGCTCACTTTTATCATTAGTTACCTTGCTTTTTTTATATTTTTCAGATTACAAATACCCATATCTATCATCCATATTGCACTCGTATCACCATCTCTTTGCCGAACTAGTGCACCTATACAATTTACCATTGTATTGGGTGTCTTGGGGACACAAGAGACTCTTTGTTAGTTGGTTGCAGGGTTGTTTGAGAGAGACCATCTTCATCCTATGCCTCCCACGGATTGATAAACCTTAGATCATCCACTTGAGGGAAAGTTTCTACTGTCCTACAAACCTCTGCACTTGGAGGCCCAACAACGTCTACAAGAAGAAGGTTGTGTAGTAGACATCAAGCTCTTTTCTGGCACCATTGCCATCGAGGTGAGTGCTTGAAGGTATATCTTTAGATCTTGCAATCGAATCTTTTAGTTTCTTGTTTTATCACTAGTTTAGTCTATAAAAGAAAACAAAAAAATGGGATTGAGTTTGTCTCATACACTTCATCTTTTTAATATCTTTCGTGAGAATGATGGAAATGAAAATTGTGCCAAAGGGTTAGAGGAAGAATGCATTAGAATGTTTGGCACTAAATCTTTGTATGATGAGCATCATTGCAGTGTTGTTAGTATGAATTCCTTGGATATCTATGATGCTAATGATTATGCAAAGCCACAAGCTTGGGGGTGCTATGTTTGATGAAGATGATATTTTTTGTCCCCCAAGTTTTGATGAGCAAATTTATTTTGATGATAGCATGCCTCCTATTTATGATGATTATATTGATGAAAGTGGGTTTGGAAGAGTGCCAACTTTAGGAAGTAATGATCCCACTATTTTGGAGGGTGTTGAATCTTATTGTGATAATTATGAAAGTAGGCTTGGAGAGGTCATGACTTTAGTTAATGTTACTCCCACTATTTTGGAAGAGTGTAAACTTTGCATACTTGTAGATCATGAAAATAATGCTTTATGTGATGGTTATATTTTTGAATTCATTCATGATGCTACTAAAAATTACTATGAGGGAGGAACATATGCTCGTAGGAATTGCAATAATATCAAGTTTCCTCTCTATGTGCTTAAAATCTTGAAGTTATGCCTGTTTTGCTTTCCTATGAAAGTTGATTCTTGTTCCCACAAGTTGTTTGCTCGCAAAATCCCTATGCATAGGAAGCGGGTTAGACTTAAATGTGCTAGTCATATTCTTCATGATGCTCTCTTTATGTTTAAATTCTTATCCTTTTTGTGAGCATCATTGAAATCATCATGCCTAGCTAGGGGCGTTAAACGATAGCGCTTGTTGGGAGGCAACCCAACTTTTATTTTTGTTCCTTGATTTTTGCTCCTGCTTAGTAATAAATAATTTATAAATCCTCTATTATGATTGTTTTTTATGATTTAATTAGTGTTTGTGCCAAGTAAAGCCTTTAGGATCTTCTTGGGTGATTGTTATTTGATCTTCCTGTAAAAAACAGAAAGTATGTGCTCATGAGAATAATTTTCGTTTTTTACCAGAGAGCGATAAAATAAAAATTCCACTTGCAGTAGATTAATAAACAAATTGCCTAGGACTTCCTAATTTCTCAGGATTTTTGGGGTTCCATAAGTTTGCGTTAGTTACAGATTACTTCAGACTGTTCTATTTTTGACAGATTCTGTTTTTCTTGTGTTGTTTGCTTATTTTGATGAATCTATGGCTAGTAAAAGTGTTTATAAACCATAGAGAAGATGGAATACAGTAGGTTTAACACCAATATAAATAAATAATGAGTTCATTACAGTACCTTGAAGTGGTGTTTTGTTTTCTTTCGCTACCGAAGCTTACGAGTTTTCTGTTATGTTTTGTGTTATGAAGTTTTCAAGTTTTGCGTAAATATTTGATGGACTATGGAATAAGGAGTGGAAAGAGCCTAAGCTTGGGGATGCCCACCCCAAGGTAATATTCAAGGACAACCAAGAGCCTAAGCTTGGGGATGCCCCGGAAGGCATCTCCTCTTTCGTCTTCGTCTATCGGTAACTTTACTTGGAGCTATATTTTTATTCACCACATGATATGTGTTTTGCTTGGAGCGTCATTTTATTTTATTTTGTTTTGCTTGATGTTTGAATAAAATACCAAGATCTGAAATTATTAAATGTTAGAGAGTCTTCACATAGTTGCATAATTATTCGACTACTCATTGATCTTCACTTATATCTTTCGGAGTAGTTTGTCATTTGATCTCGTGCTTCACTTATATCCTTTTAGAGCATGGCGGTGGTTTTATTTTATAGAAATAGATGAAATCTTGTGCTTCACTTATATTATTTTGAGAGTCTTTAGAACAGCATGGTAGTTTTCTTTGGTTATGAAACTAGTCCTAATATGATGGGCATCCAAGATGGGTATAATAAAAACTTTCATATAAGTGCATTGAATACTAACAGAAGTTTGACACTTGATGATTGTTTTGAGATATGGAGATGGTGATATTAGAGTCATGCTAGTTGAGTAGTTGTGAATTTGAGAAATACTTGTGTTGAAGTTTGTGACTCCCGTAGCATGCACGTATGGTGAACCGTTATGTGATGAAGTCGGAGCATGATTTATTTATTGATTGTCTTCCTTATGAGTGGCGGTCGGGGACGAGCGATAGTCTTTTCCTACCAATCTATCCCCCTAGGAGCATGTGCATAGTACTTTGTTTCGATAACTAATAGATTTTTGCAATAAGTATGTGAGTTCTTTATGACTAATGTTGAGTCCATGGATTATATGCACTCTCACCCTTCCACCATTGCTAGCCTCTCTAGTACCGCGCAACTTTCGCCGGTACCATAAACCCACCATTTACCTTCCTCAAAACAGCCACCATACCTACCTATTATGGCATTTCCATAGCCATTCTGAGATATATTGCCATGCAACTTACCAGCGTTCCATTTAATATGACACGCTCCATCATTGTCATATTGTTTTGCATGATCATGTAGTTGACATCGTATTTGTGGCAAAGCCACCATTCATAATTCTTCCATACATGTCACTCTTGATTCACGGCACATCCCCGTACACCGCCGAAGGCAGTCGTATAGAGTCATATTTTGTTCTAAGTATCGAGTTGTAATTCTTGAGTTGTAAGTAAATAAAAGTGTGATGATCATCATTATTAGAGCATTGTCCCAGTGAGGAAAGGATGATGGAGACTATGATTCCCCCACAAGTTAGGGTGAGACTGCGGACGAAAAATAAAAAAAAGAGAGAAAAAAGAGAAAGGCCATAAAAATGAGAAGGCCCCAAAAAGACAAAAAAATGAGAGAATAAGAGAGAAGGGTCAATGCTACTGTCCTTTTACCACACTTGTGCTTCAGAGTAGCACCATGATCTTCATGATAAAGAGTCTCCTATGTTGTCACTTTCATATACTAGTGGGAATCTTTCATTATAGAATTTGGCTTGTATATTCCAATGATGGCTTCCTCAAAATTCCCTAGGTCTTCATGAGCAAGCAAGTTGGATGCACACCCACTAGTTTCTTTTGTTGAGCTTTCATACACTTATAGCTCTAGTGCATCCGTTGCATGGCAATCCCTACTCACTCACATTGATATCTATTGATGTGCATCTCCATAGCCCGTTGATACGCCTAGTTGATGTGAGACTATCTTCTCCCTTTTTGTCTTCTCCACAACCACCCTTCTGTGCTATATCCATGGCTCACGCTCATGTATTGCGTGAAGATTGAAAAAGTTTGAGAACATCAAAAGTATGAAACAATTGCTTGGCTTGTCATCAGGGTTGTGCACTATTTAAATATTTTGTGTGGTGAAGATGGAGCTTAGCCAGACTATATGATTTTGTAGGGATAACTTTCTTTGCCCATGTTATTTTAAGAAGACATGATTGCTTTGTTCGTATGCTTGAAGTATTATTATTTTTATGTCAATATTAAACTTTTGTCTTGAATCTTATGGATCTGAATATTCTTGCCACAATAAATAATTACATCGATAAATATGTTAGGTAGAATTCCACATCAAAAATTATGTTTTTATCATTTACCTACTCGAGCAAGAGCGGGAATTAAGCTTGGGGATGCTGATACGTCTCCAACGTATCTATAATTTTTGATTGTTCCATGCTATTATATTATCAACCTTGGATGTTTTATATGCATTTATATGCTATTTTATATGATTTTTGGGACTAACATATTAACCTAGAGCACAGTGCCCGTTTCTGTTTTTTCCTTGTTTTAGAGTATCGCAGAAAAGGAAAATCAAACGGAGTCCAATTGACCTGAAACTTCATGGAACTTATTTTCGGACCAGAAGAAGCCCACGGAGTATCGGAGATGGACCAGAAGAGTCCCGGGCTGCCCACGCGGGTGGGGGTGCGCCCACCCCCTGGGCGCGCCCCCTGCCTCATGGACAGCCCGGAGATCCATCGACGTACTTCTTCCTCCTATATATATGCATATACCCTAAAAACTTCAAGGAGCAGAATAGATCTGGAGTTCCGCCACCAGAAGCCTCCGTAGCCACCGAAAACCAATCTAGACCCGTTCTGGCACCTTGACGAAGGGGGGAATCCCTCTCTGGTGGCCATCTTCATCATCCCAACGGTGTCCATGACGAGGAGGGAGTAGTTCTCCCTTGGGGCTGAGGGTATGTACCAGTAGCTATGTGTTTGCTCTCTCTCTCTCTCTCTCGTGTTCTTGAGGTGATACAATCTTGATGTATCACGAGCTTTGCTATTATAGTTGGATCTTATGATGTTTCTCCCCCTCTACTCTCTTGTGATGAATTGAGTTTTCCCTTTGAAGTTATCTTATCGGATTGAGTCTTTAAGGATTTGAGAACACTTGATGTATGTATTGCGTGGGATACTCGTGGTGACAATGGGGATTCTATTGATCCACTTGATGTATGTTTTGGTGATCAACTAGCGGGTTCCATGACCTTGTGAACTTATGCATAGGGGTTGGCACAAGTTTTCATCTTGAATCTCCGGTAGAAACTTTGGGGCACTCTTTGAAGTACTTTTGTGTTGGTTGAATAGATGAATCTGAGATTGTGTGATGCATATCGTATAATCATACCCACGGATACTTGATGTGACACTGGAGTATCTAGGTGACATTAGGGTTTTGATTGATTTGTGTCTTAAGGTGTTATTCTAGTACGAACTCTATGATATACCGAACGGAAAGAATAGCTTCATGTTATTTTACTACGGACTCTTGAATAGATCGATTAGAAAGGATAACTTTGAGGTGGTTTCGTACCCTACCATAATCTCTTCCTTTGTTCTCCGCTATTAGTAACTTTGGAGTGACTCTTTGTTGCATGTTGAGGGATAGTTATATGATCCAATTATGTTATTATTGTTGAGAAAACATGCACTAGTGAAAATATGAGCCCTAGGCCTTATTTCCTAGCATTGCAATACCGTTTGTGCTCACTTTTATTATTAGTTACCTTGCTGTTTTTATATTTTCAGATTACAAATACCCATATCTATCATCCATATTGCACTTGTATCACCATCTCTTCGCTGACTAGTGCACCTATACAATTTACCATTGTATTGGGTGTGTTGGGGACACAAGAGACTCTTTGTTATTTGGTTGCAGGGTTGTTTGAGAGAGACCATCTTCATCCTATGCCTCCCACGGATTGATAAACCTTAGATCATCCACTTGAGGGAAATTTGCTACTGTCCTACAAACCTCTACATATGGAGGCCCAACAACATCTACAATAAGAAGGTTGTGTAGTATACATCAATACCTAGTAGCTAGATGGCTTCTTCTCTCTCTTTGATCTCAATACTAAGTTCTCCTTGATTCTCTTGGAGATCTATTCGATGTAATCTTCTTTTGCGGTGTGTTTGTCGAGATCCGATGAATTGTGGGTTTATGATCAAGTCTATCTATGAATAATATTTGAATCTTCTCTTAATTCATTTATGTATGATTGGTTTATCTTTGCAAGTCTCTTCGAATTATCAGTTTGGTTTGTCCTACTAGATTGATCTTTCTTGCAATGGGAGAAGTGCTTAGCTTTGGGTTCAATCTTGCGGTGCTCGATCCCAGTGATAGAAAGGGAAACAACACATATTGTATTGTTGCCATCGAGGATAAAAAGATGGGGTTTATATCATATTGCATGAGTTTATCCCTCTACATCATGTCATCTTGCTTAAGGCGTTACTCTTTTCTTATGAACTTAATACTCTAGATGCATGTTGGATAGCGGTCGATGTGTGGAGTAATAGTAGTAGATGCAGAATCATTTCGGTCTACTTGTCGCGGACGTGATGCCTATATACATGATTGTGCCTAGATATTCTCATAATTATTCGCTTTTCTATCAATTGCTCGACAGTAATTTGTTCACCCATCGTAATACTAATGCTATCTTGAGAGAAGCCACTAGTGAAACCTATGGCCCCCGAGTCTATTTTCCATCATATTAATCTCCTGTCAACAAGCTATTTCTGGAGCCGTTTATTTTGCTTTATTTACTTTCAATCTATATCATAAAAATACCAAAAATATTTATCTTATTATTATCATTATCTCTATCATATCTCACTCTTGCAGGTGGCCGTGAAGGGATTGACAACCCCTTTATCGCGTTGGTTGCGAGGTTCTTATTTGTTTGTGTAGGTACGAGGTGACTCGCGCGTGGTCTCCTACTGGATTGATACCTTGGTTCTCAAAAACTGAGGGAAATACTTACACTGCTCTACTGCATCACATTTTCCTCTTCAAGGGAAAACCAACGCAGTGCTCAAGAGGTAGCAGGCGTCTATGCAGAGAACACCCTTAGGGTGTGGGCAATCTCAACACTACAAAAAAAAATACACTTCCGTGATGATACGTGTTTGTCACATTAGGTCGCATTTTTCTGTCATGCATGTACATCCATGATGATTTTATGACAGAATCAAGATAGTCACACATGTGCTGTCGTAGAAGTGTTCCATGACATTACCAAAATTATCATCACGGAAGTGTCCACTTCCATGATGATAAATCCCGCGTCACAGAAGTGCTTTCGTCAAGGATGACCGACACGTGGCATCCACCATAACGGAACGCTGTTAAGCTATCGGGTCGGGTTTTGGATCCGATAACCCGTTAACAGCCCCGACCAATGGGGATTTTCCACGTGTAAAATCATCATTGGCTGGAGGAAACACGTGTCGGCTCATCGTTGGGACAGATGTCATCCACTCATTGGACAGAAGGCGCCTATGATACGTCGACACGTGGCATGGCCCAATAGAGGCCCATTCCTGTGAAAAGGCCGGCCCGTTTGACTTGGTCAAAAGGTGGCGGGCCGGCCCAAGTAAAGCCTGTTAACGGCCTGTTCACATATAGCCCATTTATAGCCCGTTAACCCAAGGCCTGTTACGCCCTATCCGAATTAGGCCCAGTGGCGTCATCTGAGCCACCCAATATGATTCCAGCCCATTTTCACTTCTGTCCCATGTATGGCCCATGACGTCTTTCGGCTCATATGAGGCCCTATGTAACTCTTGGCCTATTAACGGCCCGTGGTGAAACTGGCCCGTAATGAACAGTGTATCACTTTATACCCATTAACGGCCCGTTATTCCCTTGGGCCGTTTCCAACCCATGTTATCTTTCGGCCTTCTCAGAGCCCATTTATTCTTGGGCTCATTTCCAGCATTCGTTTACTTACGGCCCGTTACTGTCATTTTCTGCTTGTGGGCCAAATTCAGCCCGTGGTTACAGTCGGCCCGTTTGTGGTCCGTTAATACGTTGGGCCATTTTCATAGCATCATCAAATACGGCCTATTAACGATGGCCCCTTATGGTCGGCCCATGAACGGACGATTCCAACTCTAGACCATTTACGGCCATAATGCGGTCTGTTTGGCCCATGTTTAGCCAATCGATTATACGGCCCGTATAAGGCCCATTGATGATACGACCCGCAGAAGGCCCATTGTTTCTACGGCCCGTAGAAGGCCCATTGTTTCTATGGCCCGTAGAAGGCCCACTGTTTCTACGGCCAGTAGGAGGCCCAGTGTCACTATAGTAAATATTAGCCCATGGTTATTGTGGCCTAGTTTTAAAAAAATAGGTTATTGCAGCCACTAGCTAACTGCGAAAAAAGAACTGCAATGACTACAAGCAAACAAATAAACAAGACAACAAGGAAATAAATAAGCAAGCAACTAATGCTAGGCTATCATGGCTATTACACATATTACATCCACTGGGCATCAAAGTTCGCTACCAGTGCAAATATAGGGAACAACGCAGCATATCATATACACTGGTTGTCAAAGTTGGCGACCAACGCAAATAAACGCCGCAGCAAAACAAATCCAGAACTGAAACCACTTCAGAAGATCTCAAGAAACAATATCCTAGGTACCCATAATACTCGCAAGATGCTTAGCAAGCTTATTAACTTTCTCTTGTTTGGCGCTTAAATCCTCCAGCGCTTGCTGTTGCACCAAAAAATATGCATCTGAATTCTGCAGGGACTTCCTCAGTCCTTCAGCTTCCTGTCGCAGCACATCTGATCGATGTCTTTCATCTTGAAGTTGAGACTCAAGAAGACGAACTGATTCAGGCAGCGAGTTCGAAGAGCTTGTGCCAGTAGTAGTGGCCAGTAACTCGAACACTACATCAAGATAGGACTTTTGGGTTCCCTCACTATCGTCAAGATAGTTTTTATTAGCTTTCTTGGAGACCAATAGGGATCTCACACTATCTTGAACCTTATCTGCATTAGTTCCTTTACCATTGGATAACGCGGTACTGTTGTCCAATATTTTGTCCGCATTCTAAAAGGGAAACAAGCAGACACATCACATGTTTACCATGTTGTATATGAAACTCATTTTGGTAAATGAGTTCAGTAGTAAAGTGGATAGGATAACAGCATGAAACAAGCATATATCTATGTACCATGGTCACTTTATGGTCTATATCATTCTAGTTTTTGTTGCCAAATCAAGATAGAGACACAGTTTAAATAATATTTGTTCAAGACAAAGCAGAATAGACAGAATATAAGTGTGGGTAACTATAGAGCAATAACAACACTTGTAATGTGCATGACATGAGAACATAACTGTTTATTCAATTGAAACTAAAATCAACATAGAGCAGGTTACAACAGCAAACCAGTTAAAGAAACAGGTTTAAAACATACTTGTTGCGCCATTGGAGTTTTAATTCCATCCTTCAAATTTGAAAATAGTTGGCATGAGTAAATACAGTAATGCAAGAGCAAAGGAGTATGAACCATAGCTACAGAAACTGACCTGAGAACAAATCTTCTTCTCCTTTAAGCGTTGAGTTGGGATTCGGAGTGGTGTTCCTTGTGCTTTGGGCACTGCAATTCCCTTACTAACTGATCGTCTTTGGGTGCTCTGTGGTGGAGACAGTGTTGTGTCAACTGGAACTGGGTTACTATCTGCTGGGGTTGGGGTTAGAAGGGGTGTAGCTGGTTCTCTGTCCAACTTGGTAGGGGTACAATCTGCGAGAGTCTGGGTTATGTGTGGTGGATTTGGTCCTTGGGCAAGTAAAACCGTGGTTCTATCTGCATCAACTAGTAGCACTATCTTTTCCGAAGACCGTGTTGTTACTCCCTTAGATACTGCCATCATGCTCTCCAATTCAAATGGCTGATAAACAAGAAAAGTAGTTGAAAGTATATACATTGTATGATAGACAGGTGCAATGGATAGTGGGGAATAAAATAGGGCATGAAATAATTCATATTTATGTTTTCTAACCAAACAGGATGGCATGACACAATTTCACATATATGATGGCTAACTAAACAGGATAGCATGACACAATTTCACATTATGATGGCTAACTAAAAAAGATGGAAAAACATAGTTCAAAATATGAGACTATGTAAACAGGATGACATGACATAACTATATATTGTGTTTATTAAATAGGTTGGCATGCCATAATTCACATACATTCACGGATAGAATGCCATAATTCAAAATATGATGACTATAAACACTAAACAGGATGAGATGATATAACTATATGATGTCTTTATTAAATGGGTTTCCATGCCATAATTCAGATAGATGATGTGTATGTACTATGTAAACATGATGGCATGATATAATTCAAATATATGATTTATATAGTAAGAAAGTAAGCAGATGGCAATCCATATATGATGTAAAAACTAAGCAATGCAAGACAACATGCATGACATGGGTAATATAACCCTGCCAAGTTTAAGCATAGACCTCAGGGGGGGATAGGACTGGTCATCAGTCTCTGAATCCTCCTCTGAGGAGCTCTGTGTAACCAGCAAGATGTCTGCTTCAACAGGTAGCATTGTCTGCTCTAAATACCTTGTTTTCACTCCAGATACTTCCATCACCGCTTCAAATGGCTGATGCACATGAAGAGTAGTTGAATATACAAACGTTGTCGACAAATGGAACACGTAATACAAAAAAAATGATAGCATGATATAATTCACATACATGATGATTGGCTAAACAACATGGCATTGCATAATTCACATATATAATGCCTTTGCAACAAGATAGCATTGTATAATTCACATATATAATGTCTTGCAACAAGATGGCAATGGATAATTCAAATATTTGGTAATTAGACACTGAACATGTGGCATTGACACAAAGCATGTCTAAACTAATCAAATGACATAGCAATGCGAGACAGCATACACACGATATGAGCAACGTAACCCTGCCAAGTTAGAGCATACACCTCGGGGGGGAATAGGACTGGTCATATGTCTCTGAATCCTCTTCTGAGGAGCTATCCGTAACCAGCGAGATATGCGCTTCGTCAGATAGCATAGTCTGCTCTGAAGACCTTGTTTTCACTCCAGAATTTGCCATCACAGTGTCAAATGGCTGATGCACACGAAGAGCAGTTGAATGTACTAACATTGTTGAGAAATGTAATATGTAACAAAAAAAGGATGGCCTGATATAATTTACATATAAGATGACTGGCTAACCAGGATGGCATTGCAAAATTCACATATATGATGCCTGGATAAACAAGATGGCGTTGCATAATTCACATAAACGATGAACTAAACAGATGGCATTTGCACAAAGGATGTCTAAACTAAGCAGATGACATATTTGATGTATAAAGTAAGCAATGCAAGACACCATATGCATGATATAACCAACATCAGCATGCCAAGTTAGAGCGAAGACCTCAGGGGGTAAATAGGAGTTGTCTTCTCCTTCTGAATACCCCTCAGAACAGATATCTTCCTCTCGATTACAATCTAAAATGCGTGTAGGGGGGCTGCCTTTGCGCCTACCATGGAGCAACGTCTGCATGAAATTTTATTGCCATGCAAGGCTCGTCTCTTTTGCTCTACATGTTCAGTTCCATTTTTTACAATAACTGTCATGCATAGGAATAAAACATAGTGAGATTATGTAAGGAGTGCATGCAGAAATCCAGAGTGATGGTAGCAACCTGTGGATAGACCCAAAACCAATAATAGCAGGCAGATAATGGCTTCAGTTAAAAAATACAGATAATGGCTTCTTTACTGTTTGTTTCCCACCCAACATGAAACTCATAGTAGACACTGGAGATTAGCCAGATAGTAGATAGATATTATTGATAGTGGTCCCGATATGTACCCCACAACCATTTAAAAACTCAAGTTTGACCATTAGTTTGGAGCTGACTCAGAGTCTAGTCGGTGAACAGGACGATAAAGTAGCATGTAATATTAAGCGATGCATAACGTAAGTAGACACGAAAGAGTGCGACCTCTCTTGCGGAACCGTGAAGTCCTCGAGGTCATTTGCTTGGTTGATGATGGTAATGCAGTTTTCATGGCCGCCAGCGGCGGGGAAGAAGATCTGAGGCAGCGAAAGACAGTTTGGAGGCCGGATCCCTGCTGTGTTGGACCCTTCTATCGTTGGAGCAGCTGAACTGGGGTGGACGACGGTGCAGCTGGAGCGGGACAAACCACGCAAGGTTTTCTTTGACAACTATCTGTAAGAGAAGTAATTCTATAAGGGCTCGTTTGAATTGGAGGTCCAACAATGCAGGGATAGGAAATAGACAGCAATAGGATAGGAATGCACGTGCAAAACAGAGAATTTAAAAACACAAGATTTCTGCCAATCTGGGTGTTTGATTCACAACAATTGGAAGATCACAGGATGCAAAGAAGCATGGTGAGATTAAGTCAAACCACAAGAAAATGTTCGGTTATAATGCTATTATGCTACTATCTCTTGGTCTTGTGCTTCATGAATAGGAATTTGAAAAGGAGGACAAGTGAAAATTAAAATTCCTACGTTTTTTCTTTCAAGGAGACACTAAAGGAACAAATCCGCGTGCTTAGTGGACAATATATAAAACATGTAGAGTAAAAAAGAGATGCAACAAGTGTACATCCTCTTTGGCGAAGCCATGTCGACCTCAGCGTGATTGGGTTAGCCGGTGAGGATGCTCCAGCTGATTTTGCTGTCGGAGGAGGGGAAGAAGATCTTAGGCGTCTGGAGATGGAGCCCGAGGTACTGCTCCGCTGTGATGGAGGGTTCGTCGTTGGAGCAGCTCCGGTGAGTTGTACGATGCCGAGGCTGAAGCAGGACAAGAGAGACAACGAACAATGTTAACCTGAGTGGAATTCTAATAGCATCTCCAATACATGATGTAGAATACATAACCACAAAGTGCTAGATGTAAAATACATTAGCCGCTCATCTCTGAACTTTGCTGTCGAAACTGAACACACTAGCAAGGTGAGGCTACACGTCGGTCGACTGACTTTTTCATCTCTGGTCAGTCGATTTTGCAGCCGTTGGATACGAAATCAAGGGCTTGCGGTTCATCTTGAACTTCCACCCCCCGAGCCGCCAGCCACCACCGGCCAAACAGCAGCCTCCCGCCGCCCGCGGCCGGCGGTGCGCCGCCCCAAAAACACTCCCCACCGCCAGTCCGCCGCCGCCCCGGCCATCCCTCTAGGCCCCCCGTGCCAAGCTTTTTCTCCAGCGATCCCCACGCCACCGCCCCGCCAACCGCCCCACCACGCCGGCGACCACCGCCCCCATCCTGAACCCTAAGATAGATAGTGGGGTACCTCTCCGGCGAGCCCCCCTCCCCGCTGCGGCTGGTTCTTCCTTCACCCCGGCGAGCCCCCCCACCCCCTGAAAATCGACTGACCCAAAAGTCGATTCAGTTCGACTGAAGTGTAGCTAAATCAGAGCAGCATCGCAAGCAAGAGCAAGAGCGAGAGCAGCAGCGCGAGCAAGAGAAATAGCAAGAGCAGACCAGGCAGGGGACCGAGAGCAAGAGCAGAGCAGCAGCGTGAGCGAGAGCTAAAGCAGCATCAGCTCCTACAGATGTGGACATCGCCGCCGAGGGAGCGACATCGTGGAGGAAGTGGCCGGCGACGCCGCCGTGGATGGATCCGCGCCGTGTCGGCTCGGGACCGAGCGCCGGCAGCACCGTGAGATCGAATCAAGAAGAAAATGCGGCGATTAGTGTACAACCTTTTTGGTGGCGCCGATTAGGCCGCAGCTTCATCCGAGGAAACGGTGATGATGATGCTCTTCCGGTGGTGCAGGTGAAAACGGTGGTGTGGGAATGGAGGTGGCGCGAAAGATGAGGGGAACGTCGGGGCAGCTCCTGTGAGGGCTGGCTGAACCGGCGGGACGATGAGATCGACGACAGATCCTCATCCGGTACGGTGGATGAGGGTGTCGAGGTGTTGCTGTGGACGACGTCATCGGGGAAGAGGCTCCGGCTGGGTGGTGGACGGAGCAGGGTGTGGGGTTTCGTCGCGGGTTTTCGCGGCCTTGGTGTATGAATCGGTGGGTGCTACCTCTTGAGCTTGCATTGGATTTCCCCGAAGAGCAAGGGATGATGCAGCAGAGTAGCGTAAGTATTTCCCTCAGTTTTTGAGAACCAAGGTATCAATCCAGTAGGAGGCCATACTCAAGTCCCTCGTACCTGCACAAAACGATAGCTACTCGCAACCAACACGATTAGGGGTTGTCAATCCCTTCACGGTCACTTACGAGAGTGAGATCTGAAAGATATAATATTTTTGGTATTTTTGGTATAGAGATGCAAAGTGAAAAGTAAAAGGCAAAGTAAAAAGCAAAACAAGATTAGAGTGATGGAGATTGATATGATGAGAATAGACCCGGGGCCATAGGTTTCACTAGTGGCTTCTCTCAAGAGCATAAGTATTCTATGGTGGGTGAACAAATTACTGTTGAGCAATTGACAGAATTGAGCATAGTTATGAGAATATCTAGGCATGATCATGTATATAGGCATCACGTCTGTGACAAGTAGACCGAAACGATTCTGCATCTACTACTATTACTCCACTCATCGACCGCTATCCAGCATGCATCTAGAGTATTAAGTTAAAAACAGAGTAACGCTTTAAGCAAGATGACATGATGTAGAGAGATAAATTCATGCAATATGAAATAAACCCCATCTTGTTATCCTTGATAGCAACGATGCAATACGTGCCTTGCTGCCCCTTCTGTCACTGCGAGAGGACACCGCAAGATCGAACCCAAAGCTAAGCACTTCTCCCATGGCAAGAACTACCAATCTAGTTGGCCAAACCAAACGGATAATTCGAAGAGACTTGCAAAGATAACCAATCATACATAAAAGAATTCAGAGAAGATTCAAATATTATTCATAGATAGACTTGATCATAAACCCACAATTCATCGGTCTCAGCAAACACACCACAAAAAGAAGATTACATCGAATAGATCTCCACAAGAGAGGGGGAGAACTTTGTATTGAGATCCAAAAAGATAGAAGAAGCCATCTAGCTACTAACTGTGGACCCGAAGGTCTGAAATAAACTACTCACACTTCATCGGAGAGGCTATGATGATGTAGAAGCCCTCCGTGATGACGGCCCTCTCCGGCGGAGCTCCGGAACAGGCCCCAAGATGGGTTCTCGTGGATACAGAAAGTTGCGGCGGTGGAATTAGGTTTTTGGCTCCTGTTCTGAACGTTTGGGGTTACATAGGTATATATAGGAGGAAGGAGTACATCGGTGGAGCACCGAGGGGCCCACGAGGCAGGGGGGCGCGCCCCCCACCCTCGTGACCTCCTCTTTGACTCCTTGGAGTAGGGTCCAAGTCTCCTGGATCACGTTCGGTGAGAAAATCACGTTCCCGATGGTTCTATTCCGTTTGGACTCCGTTTGATATTCTGTTTCTCCAAAATACTGAAATAGGCAAAAGACAGCAATTCTGGGCTGGGCCTCCGGTTAATAGGTTAGTCCCAAAAATAATATAAAAGTGGAAAATAAAGCCCAATATAGTCCAAAACAGTAGATAATATAGCATGGAGCAATCAAAAATTATAGATACGTTGGAGACGTATCAGGCATCCCCAATCTTAATTCCTGCTCGTCCTCGAGTCGGTAAATGATAAAAAGAGAATTTTTGATGCGGAGTGCTACTTGGCATAATTTCAATGCAAATCTTCTTAATTGTGATCTGAATATTCATATTCGAAAGATTCAGGACAAAAGTTTGTATTGACATAAGAATAATAATACTTCAAGCATACTAACAAAGCAATTATGTATTCTCAAAATAACATGGCCAAAGAAAGTTATCCCTACAAAATCATATAGTCTGGCTATGCTCTATCTTCACCACACAAAGTATTTAAATCATGCACAACCTCGATGACAAGCCAAGCAATTGTATCATACTCTAACTTTTTCAAAACTTTTTCAATCTTCACGCAATACATGAGCGTGAGCCATGGATATAGCACTATAGGTGGAATAGAATGGTGGTTGTGGAGAATACAAAAAGGAGAAGATAGTCTCACATCAACTAGGCATATCAACGGTCTATGGAGATGCCCATCAATAGATATCAAGGTGAGTGAGTAGGGATTGCCATGCAACGGATGCACTAGAGGTATAAGTATATGAAAGCTCAAAAAAAGAAACTAAGTGGGTGTGCATCCAACTTGCTTGCTCACGAAGACCTAGGGCATTTTGAGGAAGCCCATCATTGGAATATACAAGCCAAGTTCTATAATGTAAAATTCCCACTAGTATATGAAAGTGATAACATGAGAGACTCTCTATTATGAAGATCATGGTGCTACTTTGAAGCACAAGTGTGGTAAAAGGATAGTAACATTGTCCCTTCTCTCTTTTTCTCTCATTTTTTTATTTGGGCCTTTTCCCTTTTTTATGGCCTCTTTTCTTTCTCTTTTTTTGGGCTTCTTTGGCCTCTTTTATTTATTTTTCGTCCGGAGTATCATCCCAACTTGTGGGAGAATCATAGTCTCCATCATCCTTTCCTCACTAGGACAATGCTCTAATAATGATGATCATCACACTTTTATTTTTCTTACAACTCAACAATTACAACTCGATACTTAGAACAAAATATGACTCTATATGAATGCCTCCGGCGGTGTACCGGGATATGCAAAATGACAATGATGGAGTGTGTCATAATAAATGGAATGGTGGAAAGTTGCATGGCAATATATCTCGGAATGGCTATGGAAATGCCATAAGAGGTAGGTATGGTGGCTGTTTTGAGGAAGGTATATGGTAGGTGTATGATACCGGCGAAAAGTGTGCGGTATTAGAGAGGCTAGCAAAGGTGGAAGGGTGAGAGTGCGTATAATCCATGGACTCAACATTAGTCATAAAGAACTCATATACTTATTGCAAAAATCTACAAGTTATCAAAGCAAAGTATTACGCGCATGCTCCTAGGGGGATAGATTGGTAGGAAAAGACCATCGCTCGTCCCCGACCGCCACTCATAAGGAAGGCAATCAATAAATAAATCATGCTCCGACTTCATCACATAACGGTTCACCATACGTGCATGCTACGGGAATCACAAACTTTAACACAAGTATTCTTTAAATTCACAACTACTCAACTAGCATGACTCTAATATTATCACCTCCATATCTCAAAACAATTATCATCCTTCAATCTTTTCTTAGTATTTCACACACTCAAAAGAAAGTTTCACAAATCTTGAATACCAAGCATATTATTATTAAGAAAATTACCATGCTATTAAGAGACTCTCAAAATAATTTAAGTTAAGCATGAGAGATCAATAGTTTCTTTAAAACAAATCCACCACCATGCTCTAAAAGATCTAAGTGAAGCACATAGAGCAAAATTACATAGCTCAAAAGATATAAGTGAAGCACATAGAGTATTCTATCAAATTTTAATTCATGTATGGCTCTCTCAAAAGGTGTGTAAAGCAAGGATGCTTGTGGCATACTAAAACACAAAGACAAAAATAATACACGACGCTCCAAGCAAAACACATATCATGTTGCTGAATAAAAATATAGCTCCAAGTAAATTACCGATGGAAGTGGACAAAAGAGGGGATGCCTTCCGGGGCATCCCCAAGCTTTGACTTTTTGGTGTCCTTGGATTATCTTGGGGGTGCCATGGGCATCCCCAAGCTTAGTCTCTTGCCACTCCATGTTCCATAATCCATCACAAGAATTCACCCAAAACTTGAAAACTTCACAACACAAAACTTAAAGTAGAAAACTCGTGAGCTCCGTTAGCGAAAGAAAACAAAAGACCACTTCAAGGTAATGTAATGAACTCATTCTTTATTTATATTGGTGTTAAACCTACTTTATTCCAACTTCTCTATGGATCATAAACTATTTTACTAGCCATAGATTCATCAAAATAAGCAAACAACACACGAAAAACAGAATCTAACAAAAACAGAACAGTCTGTAGTAATCTGTAGCTAGCGCAAGATCTGGAACCCCAAAAATTCTAAAATAAATTGTTAGACGTGAGGAATTTATCTATTAATCATCTTCGAAAATAATTAACTAAATAGAACTCTTCAAATAAAAATGACAGCAGTTCTCGTGAGCGCTAAAGTTTCTGTTTTTTGCAGCAAGTTCAACAAGACTTTCCCCAATTCTTCCCAACGGTTCTACTTGGCACAAACACTAATTAAACACAAAAAACACAACCAAAACAGAGTCTAAATAATTTATTTATTACTAAACAGGAGCAAAAATCAAAGAATAAAAATAAAATTGGGTTGCCTCCCAACAAGCGCTATCGTTTAACGCCCCTAGCTAGGCATAAAAGCGAGAATAGATCTAGGTATTGCCATCTTTGGTAGGCAATCCATAAGTGGCTCTCATGATAGTTTCATATGGCAATTTTATTTTCTTTCTTGGAAAGTGTTCCATGCCCTTTTTAATGGAAATTTAAATCTAATATTCCCTTCCTTCATATCAATAATCGCACCAAACGTTCTAAGGAAAGGTCTACCAAGAATAATAGGGCAAGAAGGATTGCAATCTATATCAAGAACAATGAAATCTATGGGAACATAATTTCTATTTTCAACAATAAGAACATCATTAATCCTTGCCATAGGTTTCTTAATAGTAGAATCCGCAAGATGCAAGTTTACAGAGCAATCATGAAAATTATGGAAATCTAACAAATCACACAAAGTTTTGGGGATAGTGGAGACACTAGCACCCAAATCACACAAAGCATAAAACTCATGATCTTTAATTTTAATTTTAATAGTTAGTTCCCACTCATCATAGAGTTTTCTAGGGATAGAAACTTTCAACTCAAGTTTTTCTTCATAAGATTGCATCAAGGCATCAACAATATGTTCGGTGAAGGCTTTCTTTTGACTATAAGCATGTGGAGAATTTAGCACAGATTGCAACAAGGAAATACAATCAATTAAAGAGCAACTTTATAATTAAATTCTTTGAAATCCAATATAGTGGGTTTAGCAACATCTAGATTTTTATTTCTTTCAATTCCACTTTCATCAATTTCATCATAAAGACCTAAATACTCCGAATTTCTAAAACGCCTTCTAGGTAAAGGAAGATCATATTCAGTTTCATCAAGATTCATATTGCAAAACAAAGATTTAATAGGATACACATCAATAACTTTTAGATCTTCATCTTGATTTTCATAGGAATTGGAAGAACACGCTTTAATAAAGGCATCTTTGGAAGCACGCATCCTAGCGGTTCTTTCCTTGCACTCATGAATGGAAATTCTCATGGCTTTGAGAGACTCATTGATATCATGCCTAGGAGGAATAGATCTAAGCTTTAAAGAATCAACCTCAAGAGAAATTCTATCAATGTTCCTAGCCAAATCATCGACTTTAAGCAATTTGTCTTCAAGCAAAGCATTACAATTCTTTTGTGAATTCATAAACTCTTTAACACTATTCTCAAATTCAGAGGACATCTTATTATAATTTCCATAAGAGTTGTTGTAGGAATTCCCATAATTATTAGAAGGATTACTAGGATATGGCCTAGGATTAAAATTTCCTCTATAAGCGTTGTTACCAAAATTATTCCTACCAACAAAATTCACATCCATAGATTCATTGTTATTCTCAATCAAAGTAGACAAAGGCATATCATTAGGATCGGAAGAAACACTCTTAGTAGCAAATAATTTCATAAGTTCATCCATCTTTCCAGTCAAAACATTGATTTCTTCTATCGCATGCACTTTTTTATTAGAAGATCTTTCAGTATGCCATTGAGAATATCTAACCATAATATTATCTAGGAGTTTAGTAGCATCTCCCAAAGTGATTTCCATAAAAGTGCCTCCCGCGGCCGAATCTAAAAGATTTCTAGAAGCAAAATTCAATCCGGCATAAAACTTTTGTATAATCATCCACAAATTCAAACCATGAGTAGGGCAATTACGTATCATTAATTTCATTCTCTCCCAAGCTTGTGCAACATGTTCATGATCAAGTTGCTTAATGTTCATAATATCGTTTCTAAGAGGGATGATCTTAGCGGGAGGGAAATACTTAGAGATAAAAGCATCTTTGCACTTGTTCCAAGAATCAATACTATTTTTAGGCGAAGACGAAAACCAGGCTTTAGCACGATCTCTAAGTGAAAAAGGAAATAGCTTCAATTTAACGACATCATTATAGACATCTCTTTTCTTTTGCATATCACATAAATCAACAAAGCTATTTAGACAAGTAGCAGCATCTTCACTAGGAAGGCCGGCGAATTGATCTTTCATAACAAGATTCAACAAAGCAGTATTGATTTCACAAGATTCAGTATTGGCAAGAGGAGCAATCGGAGTGCCAAGGAAATCATTATTATTGGTATTGGTGAAGTCACACAATTTGGTAGTATCTTGAGCCATCGCGACAAACAAGCAATCCAACACATGAGCAAACAAAAGGCAAGCGGGCAAAAAGAGGCAAATAGAGAGGGAGGATAGAGAGAGAGAGAGAGGGCGAATAAAACGGCAAGGGTGAAGTGGGGGAGACGAAAACGAGAGGCAAATGGCAAATAATGTAATGCGAGAGATAGGGATTGTGATGGGTACTTGGTATGTTGACTTTTTGCGTAGATTCCCCGGCAACGGCGCCAGAAATTCTTCTTGCTACCTCTTGAGCTTGCGTTGGATTTCCCCGAAGTGGAAGGGATGATGCAGCAGAGTAGCATAAGTATTTCCCTCAGTTTTTGAGAACCAAGGTATCAATCGAGTAGGAGGCCACGCTCAAGTCCCTCGTACCTGCACAAAACGATAGCTACTCGCAACCAACGCGATTAGGGGTTATCAATCCCTTCACGATCACTTACGAGAGTGAGATCTGATAGATATAATATTTTTGGTATTTTTGGTATAGAGATGCAAAGTAAAAAGTAAAAGGCAAAGTAAAAAGCAAAAGAAGATTAGAGTGATGGAGATTGATATGATGAGAATAGACCCGGGGGCCATAGGTTTCACTAGTGGCTTCTCTCAAGAGCATAAGTATTCCACGGTGGGTGAACAAATTACTGTTGAGCAATTGAAAAAATTGAGCATAGTTATGAGAATATCTAGGCATGATCATGTATATAGGCATCACGTCCGTGACAAGTAGACCGAAACGATCATGCATCTACTACTATTACTCCACTCATCGACCGCTATCCAGCATGCATCTAGAGTATTAAGTTAAAAACAGAGTAATGCTTTAAGCAAGATGACATGATGTAGAGAGATAAGTTCATGCAATATGAAATAAACCCCATCTTGTTATCCTCGATGGCAACGATGCAATACGTGCCTTGCTGCCCCTTCTGTCACTGCAAAAGGACACCGCAAGATCGAACCCAAAGCTAAGCACTTCTCACATGGCAAGAACTACCAATCTAGTTGGCCAAACCAAACGGATAATTCGAAGAGACATGCAAAGATAACCAATCATACATAAAAGAATTCAGAGAAGATTCAAATATTATTCATAGATAGACTTGATCATAAACCCACAATTCATCGGTCTCAACAAACACACCGCAAAAAGAAGATTACATTGAATAGATCTCCACAAGAGAGGGGGAGAACTTTGTATTGAGATCCAAAAAGAGAGAAGAAGCCATCTAGCTACTAACTATGGACCCGAAGGTCTGAAGTAAACTACTCACACTTCATCGGAGAGGCTATGATGATGTAGAAGCCCTCCGTGATGACGGCCCTCTCTGGCGGAGCTCCGGAACAGGCCCCAAGATGGGATCTCGTGGATACAGAAAGTTGCGGCGGTGGAATTATTTTTTTGGCTCCTATTCTGATCGTTTGGGGGTACGTAGCTATATATAGGAGGAAGGAGTACGTCGATGGAGCACCGAGGGGCCCACGAGGCAGGGGGCGCGCCCTAGGAGGGTGGGCGCGCCCCCCACCCTTGTGACCGCCTCTTTGCCTCCTTGGAGTAGGGTCCAAGTCTTCTGGATCACGTTCGGTGAGAAAATCACGTTCCCGATGGTTTTATTCCGTTTGGACTCCGATTGATATTCTGTTTCTCCGAAATACTGAAATAGGCAAAAAACAGCAATTCTGGACTGTGCCTCCGGTTAATAGGGTAGTCCCAAAAATAATATAAATGTGGAAAATAAAGCCCAATATAGTCCAAAACAGTAGATAATATAGCATGGAGCAATCAAAAATTATAGACACGTTGGAGACGTATCAGTGGGCGGATGGGATGGTAGTGGGGAACCATGGCTTAGAGATAGGCTTGTCCGAAATGCGGGGTAAGTTACGAAAGTACCCCCGCCGATTTGAGGCGGTTCTTTCGATTCAGGGGTACCACGGGCATTTCACGTGTCGGGATTTCACAGGAGGTGGGGGTTTTCGCGTGCGTTGTAATTTCGGAATAGCAAGGCGCGGGTTGAGAAGGAGGGAGTTGTCGGAGCACAACGAGACAGAGATATATCTTAAATATTTCAGGCTAACAAGGCGTGGGTTGAAATTTCCGAACAAGCCTAACATGTACTGTACCAAATCAATGCGCACTACAAATGTCATTAAAAACTTTGAATTGATGTTATGTACAATTAAAATATTTAGCTACGTGTATAATGCATGCAACCTACTACTCAAATGAACGTTTTAGTGCATTCCAAATGTATATACTACCGCTTTAATATGAACTAAATTTGAATTTGTTTCTCTATTTGAATAAGATCTACAGTAATGATTGTTGTGAAGTCAAAGCATTTGAATTCGTTTCTCTGTTTTAATAAGATCTACAATGTAGCGACCAGACCTCAAACGGTCCAATCTCTGTGCTCCGGTGTCATCCCTGGATCAGTAATGCTGACACCACACAGTACTTGAAGGATTTATAGCAGAGTAGCAATCACACACTTATTACATAGAGTGTCTCGAAAGATAACTTATTATAATAAAAAATGGCTTAAGGCCATCTAATAACGATAACAGCGGAAGGCTTGGAAGATAAGTGAGTCCATCAAATCCAACGTCATCACTGAGTATAGAACCATGACCTAAAACTCCTTAATCGTCGCCTGAAAAGTCTGCAACATTAACGTTGCAGCCCGAAAATGGGTCAGCACATGGAATATGCTGGCAATGTAACACATAGAGAATAATGGAATGAAACAGCTATACTATATGCATATTTGGCTGGTGGAAAGCTCTATGGTTACAGTTTTGCGTAAAGCCAATTTTTCCCTACTGCAAAGGAATAAATTTATTTAACTATTATGGTGGTTGTTAAACATTGAGAATGGTTGACAGCATTCTCAATCCCAATTAAACATCATCATTAAACAAACCCAACAAAATTAATCTTTACATCAACATGTTGAGATTCACATGATAATCCAGGTACTAGATACTCAAGATGTCCATAACCGGGGACACGGCTAACCATGATTAGTTTATACACTCTGCAGAGGTTTGCGCACTTTTCCCCACAAGACTCGATCTCCTCCGTTGGATTTCTCGCACTACATGGTGTTTGAGAAAAGGATGACCGAGACATAATCACTCTTTCAGAAGCATTTGCACCTTACGATGGGTAGACCGTACCACCTACAACCCCTACATCTGCTAGTCTACCACTGTAAGAGTTCACACGACTTAATCAACTATGCTAGAGCCCATAATAGCTTGTGGCTGCACACGGAAGTTTCTAGTATGAATAATCGCATGATCCCTTTGAACCCGGGTGGCGGTCCAGAAGAAAATAGGCAATCCCGGAATACCCAGGTGCCTCAATCCACCTAGATGTGTGTTTAGGTTGCCACCTTAAGTAAACCATTAATTAACAAAGCTCACATCTTTCATGGATACACTCACCCAATCCACGTCTACTAGCATAGCATAGCAATAACAAGCAAACGTAGAAGTAACTCCCAAAGGTTTGATAATTAGACAGGTAATAGGTACTACCTCAACTACTTCCCAAACCCACAATTTAATTAGATCCTACTCATGCAATGTGTAAGGATTGATCTAATGCAATAAAACTGGATAGTAGGAGGTATGATCAAAGTGTTACTTGCCTTGCTGATGATCCGGGAAACCTAGCGATTCGAAGTAACAGGCGGCGCACTCTGGGTACTCTATCACAAACAACCAAGCACACAATAAGTACTCAACTAATGCACAGGTAAAACTCAAATAATAGATTTAACCAGAAAGTTCAACTTAAGAACTCCGGTTGGCAAAAAGAATCGAATCGAACGAAGCAACGAAAGACAAACGGCAAAAGAAACAGGTTTCGTTTACTAGTCTGGATCTAAGGCAATTTTTACAGAAGCAAAAACTTGTTTAAGCTGGTTAAACGGAAAGAGGGTTTCGAGATGAAACTCCAGGCGCTTGAATCGCCTGATTCCGATAAACGAGCGAAAAGATAAACTAAAATGAAAATCGGATCAGAAATCGCGATCAGAAAATCGCGGATTTAATCCGAGAAAAAGAAAAACGGCGAACAGTTTAACGAACGAACGTTCGTTAACTGAATCTAAACGAAGAACGTGTTCGTTAAAACGAATGAACGAGCGGACGCTCGCTAATTAGCCTAAACCGGAAAAAAACCGATCTAAAGAAAAAACGAAACAAAAAAACCGACGAAAACCTAATGGTTTTTCTGGGAAAACCGGCGGTGGGATCGAGGTAAACCTCGAGCGGCGGGACGGCGGCGGCTGCTCCGGCAAGGCGGCGGCGTCGGCGGTGGCGAGGTACGGCGGGGCGGCGGTGGGCGGCGGCGTCGGGCGCGATGGCGGCGGCGGGCGCAGGGCGGCTAGGGTTTCGGCCCGGGGTGGGCTGGCGGCTTATAAAGGCTGGGTCCGGGGGAGTCCGGGCCTAGCACGGCCCGTAGGTCGGTTCGCACGTTTTTTTAAGAAAAACTTACGCTCGGAAAAAAACAAAAGGACTACTAAACGGGCTCCAAAAATCCCGAAATAAATTTTCCCCGGCTTCTAAAATCAAGCCGCACAGGATGAACATTTATTTGGGACCTAAATGCAATTTTGAGAAACGCGCATTTTTTCCTAAATTCAAATAAAATAGCAAATAAAACCAAATAAAATCTTATTTGATTTTTTATTAAATCCTCAATATTTCTTTATTTTGGGAAAGTCATTTTATTCCCTCTCTCATATTTTTGTAATAGAAATAATTGAAGATAAAATAAATAAAATCAAATGATCCTATTTTCAAAATTTGAGACAACTCAAATATGAAAATACCGAAATCCCCAACTCTCTCCGAGGGTCCTTGAGTTGTGAAAAATTTCTAGGATCAACCAAAATGCAATAAATATGATATGCAATGATGATCTAGTGTATAACATTCCAAATTGAAAATTTGGGATGTTACAAACCTACCCCCCTTATGATGAATCTCGCCCTCGAGATTCGGGTTGGCTAGTAAATAGGTGAGGGTGGTCCTTTAGCAAATCTTCCTCTTGTTCTCAGGTGGCTTCATCCTCCGTGTGGTGGCTCCACTGAACCTTGCAAAACTTGATAACCTTGTTGCGGGTGGCTCGACTGGCATACTCTAGAATCTTAATTGGTTTCTCCTCATAGGTCAAATCACTGTCCAACTGAATTGCTTCTAGTGGTACCGTATCTCTCAGCGGTATGTCGGCCATCTCTGCGTGGCACTTCTTCAACTGGGATACATGGAACACGTCGTGAACTCCTGACAATCCTTCGGGCAATTCCAACTTATAGGCAACTTCTCCCATACGCTCCAAAACTTGGTATGGGCCTACAAAATGTGGTGCTAACTTTCCCTTAACTCCAAAGCGCTTAACTCCTTGAAGTGGTGATACTCGAAGATAGACTCGGTCTCCGACTTCGTAAACTGTCTCCTTGCGTTTAGAATCTGCATAACTCTTCTGCCTGGATTGAGCTGCCTTCGGCCTGTCGCGAATTAATTTCACTTTCTGTTCAGACTCCTTTATCAGATCCGGTCCAAACAACTGGCGATCTCCAACTTCATCCCAGGACAATGGGGTCCTGCACCTCCTTCCGTACAAGGCTTCGAAAGGGGCCATCTTCAAACTATATTGATAGCTGTTGTTGTAAGAGAACTCTGCATATAGCAAATTCTCATCCCAACTAGATCCATAATCTAGCGCACAAGCTCTTAGCATATCCTCCAAAATCTGATTTACTCTCTCGGTCTGTCCATCTGTCTGCGGGTGGAAAGCTGTGCTAAACTCCAGTCTGGTTCCCAAAGTCTCATGCAACCGATTCCAGAACTTTGAGGTAAACTGGGTTCCTCTATCGCTCCTTGGAACTCCATGCAGACATACGATCCTGGTCATGTATATCTTTGCCAACTTTGCACTGGTATAGGTAGTCTTCACTCGAATGAAATGAACTACCTTTGTCAAATGATCGACTACAACCCATATCGGGTCATAGCCTGAACGTGTTCTGGGCAATCATGTGATGAAATCCATGCCTAGCTTATCCCACTTCCATTCGGGTATCGGCAATGGTTGTAGCAATCCTGCTGGCTTCTGATGCTCTATCTTCACTCTCTGACATACATCACAAACTGCTACATATTCCGCAATATCCTTCTTCATTTCGGTCCACCAAAAAATATCCTTCAAATCCAAATACATCTTAGTATTTCCTGGGTGAATCGAGTATGGTGAGTCATGGGCCTCTTGCAGAATTAGCTTCCTAATCTCCGGATCATTTGGTACATAGACACGGTCTTCAAACCATAAGGTATCGTGCTCATCCTCACGAAATCCCTTAGCTTTTCCTTTGTTCATTTTCTCCTTAATGGAAGCAATTTCCTTGTCAGTCCTTTGAGCTTCTCTGATCTTATCCATTAAAGTAGACTGAATCTCCAATGCTGCTTCGTAGACTCTTGGAACTATTTCCAAACATAGCTCTCAAAGATTTTCGGCTAACTCCCCTGGTAAATCTCCTGTCATTAGGGTGTTGACATGGCTCTTACGGCTTAATGCGTCAGCTACTACGTTAGCCTTTCCGGGGTGATAATGCAATTTCATATCATAATCCTTGATGAGCTCCAACCATCTCCTTTGTCTGAGGTTCAACTCCTTCTGTGTGAAAATATACTACAAACTCTTGTGATCCGTGTACACCTCGCAATGGTTTCCAATCAGAAAATGTCTCCAAGTCTTCAATGCATGCACTATGGCTGCTAACTCCAAATCATGCGTGGCATAATTCAACTCATGAGGCTTAAACTGTCGTGAGGCATATGAAACAACTCTGCCTTCCAGCATAAGCACTGCTCCAAGTCCTCCTCGTGAAGCGTCGCAATACACCTCATAATCCTTGGTCTGGTCCGGTAAAATCAACACAGGTGAGGTAACCAAGCATTTCTTCAACTCCTGAAAACTAGCCTCACATTCCTCCGTCCATATGAACTTGGTATCCTTCTTCAACAACTCAGTCATAGGCTTCGCAATCTTTGAGAAATTCTCAATAAACCTCCGGTAGTATCATGCGAGTCCAAGAAAACTCCGGATCTCTCCCACGGGGTGGTTGGTGCTTCCCACTTGGTCACGATATCAACTTTAATGGGATCTACTGCTATACCTTCTCCGGATATAACGTGTCCGAGAAATCCAACTTCCTTCAACCAAAATTCACATTTGCTAAATTTGGCATATAATTGATGTTCTCTAAGCTTTCCAAGAACCAAACGCAAATGCTCCTTATGCTCCTCTTCATTCTTTGAGTAAACCAGGATATCATCAATGAACACTACGACGAACTTATCCAAGAACTCCATAAACACCTTGTTCATCATGTTCATAAAATATGCAGGTGCGTTAGCCAGACCAAATGACATAACAGTATACTCGTACAGCCCATACCTGGTGGTAAAAGTCGTCTTGGTTATATCCTGTTCCCGAATCTTCAACTGGTGGTATCCTAATCGCAGATCGATCTTGGAAAATACCTTAGCTCCTTGCAATCGATCAAACAGACCTCAAACAGTCCAATCTCTGTGCTCCGGTGTCATCCCTGGATCAGTAATGCTGACACCACACAGTACTTGAAGGATTTATAGCAGAGTAGCAATCACACACTTATTACATAGAGTGTCTCCAAAGATAACTTATTACAATAAAAATGGCTTAAGGCCATCTAATAACGATAACAGCGGAAGGCTTGGAAGATAAGTGTGTCCATCAACTCCAACGACATCACTGAGTATAGAACCACGACCTAAAACTCCTTAATCATCGTCTGAAAAGTCTGCAACATTAACGTTGCAGCCCGAAAACGGGTCAGCACATGGAATATGCTGGCAATGTAACACATAGAGAATAATGGAATGAAACAGCTATACAATATGCATATTTGGCTGGTGGAAAGCTCTATGGTTACAGTTTTTCGTAAAGCTAGTTTTTCCCTACTGCAAAGGAATAAATTTATTTAACTATTATGGTGGTTGTTAAACATTGAGAATGGTTGAGAGCATTCTCAATCCCAATTAAACATCATCATTAAACAAACCCAACAAAATTAATCTTTACATCAACATGTTGAGATTCACATGATAATCCAGGTACTAGATACTCAAGATGTCCATAACCGGGGACACGGCTAACCATGATTAGTTTATACACTCTGCAGAGGTTTGCGCACTTTTCCCCACAAGACTCGATCTCCTCCGTTGGATTTCTCGCACTACATGGTGTTTGAGAAAAGGATGACCGAGACATAGTCTTTCAGAAGCATTTGCACCTTACGATGGGTAGACCGTACCACCTAGAACCCCTACATCTGCTAGTCTACCACTGTAAGAGCTCACACGACTTAATCAACTATGCTAGAGCCCATAATAGCTTGTGGCTGCACACGGAAGTTTCTAGTATGAATAATCTCATGATCCCTTTGAGCCTGGGTGGTGGTCCAGAAGAAAACAGGCAATCCTGGAATACCCAGGTGCCTCAATCCACCCCGATGTGTGTTTAGGTTGCCACCTTAAGTAAACCATTAATTAACAAAGCTCACATCTTTCATGGATACACTCACCCAATCCACGTCTACTAGCATAGCATAGCAATAATAAGCAAACGTAGAAGTAACTCCCAAAGGTTTGATAATTAGACAGGTAATAGGTACTACCTCAACTACTTCCCAAACCCACAATTTAATTAGATCCTACTCATGCAATGTGCAAGGATTGATCTAATGCAATAAAACTGGGTAGTAGGAGGTATGATCAAAGTGTTACTTGACTTGCTGATGATCCGGGAAACCTAGCGATTCGAAGTAACAGGCGGCGCACTCCGGGTACTCAATCGCAAACAACCAAGCACACAATAAGTACTCAACTAATGCACAGGTAAAACTCAAATAATAGATTTAACCAGAAAGTTCAACTTAAGAACTCCGGTTGGCAAAAAGAATCGAATCGAACGAAGCAACGAAAGACAAACGGCAAAAGAAACAGGCTTCATTTACTAGTCTGGATCTAAGGCAATTTTTATAGAAGCAAAAACTTGTTTAAGTTGGTTAAACGGAAAGAGCGTTTCGAGACAAAACTCCAGGCGCTTGAATCGCCTGATTCC
The DNA here is from genome assembly GCF_003073215.2 of Triticum urartu. Classification (NCBI taxonomy): domain Eukaryota; kingdom Viridiplantae; phylum Streptophyta; class Magnoliopsida; order Poales; family Poaceae; genus Triticum; species Triticum urartu. The sequence continues at coordinate 139,396,276 of NC_053028.1, read as the reverse complement.
GGTAAACGAGCGAAAAGATAAACTAAATCGAAAATCGGATCAGAAATCGCGATCAGAAAATCGCGGATTTAATCCGAGAAAAAGAAAAACGACGAACAGTTTAACGAACAAACGTTCGTTAACTAAATCTAAATGAAGATAGTGTTCGTTAAAACGAATGAACGAGCGAACGCTCGCTAATTAGCCTAAACCGGAAAAAAACCGATCAAAAGAAAAAATGAAAAAAAAACCGACGAAAACCAAATGGTTTTTCCGGGAAAACCGGCGGCCGGATCGAGGTAAACCTCGGGCGGCGAGACGGCGGCGGCGGCTCCGGCGGGGTCCGGCGGAGCGGCGGCGGGTGGCGGCGTCGGGCGCAGCGGCGGCGTCAGGCGCGGGCGGCGGGGTCCGGCGGGGCGGCGGGCGCGGGGCGGCTAGGGTTTCGGCCCGGGGTGGACCGGCGGCTTATAAAGGCTGGGTCCGGGGGAGTCCGGGCCTAGCACGACCCGTAGGTTGGTTCGGACATTTTTTTAAGAAAAACTTATGCTCGGAAAAAAAACAAAAGGACTACTAAACGCACTCCAAAAATCCCGAAATAAAATTTCCCCGGCTTCTAAAATCAAGCCGCACAGATGAACATTTATTTGGGGCCTAAATGCAATTTATAAAAACTCGCATTTTTTTCCTAAATTCAAATATAATAGCAAATAAAACCAAATAAAATCTTATTTGATTTTTTATTAAATCCTCAATATTTCCTTATTTTGGGAAAGTCATTTTATTCCCTCTCTCATATTTTTGTAATAGAAATAATTTAAGATAAATAAATAAAATCAAATGATCCTATTTTCAAGAGACAACTCAGATATGAAAATAACGAAATCCCCAACACTCTCCGAGGGTCCTTGAGTTGCGAAAAATTTCTAGGATCAACCAAAATGCAATAAATATGATATGCAATGATGATCTAGTGTATAACATTCCAAATTGAAAATTTGGGATGTTACATACAATCATCATTATTGTCAAGTTAAACCATCGTTTGTGTATTATCTTCACAACACACCACATGATTAGTCTCGAGTTACATAAGAACTATGTGTACTATATGAACTCGAACTCGATTTTTTGAATCCACTTTATTTTGATTTCAAATCACATTACATTTCTAGCCATAGCTAGATCTTCATAATCTAAACCATGTCTCATATGTATAATGTGTTTATCACATTATGTATGGTGCCCCGCCCCCTACGCCTACAAGTATTTAGTTGTAAGCTGCAAACGCCACACATTATCACAAATTCAAATAAAATGTGAGATTGTTTGATGTATAGTATGGTTTAGATTGTTCGGCATTTAGCTGTGAGTTGCAAACGCCATGCATTATCACATTATGGTATAACATGTGTACAACACGTGTATCACCGCTATATTCATGCATGAATGTTTAAAATACTATGATCTCCTATTCAAATATATGAATCCACTTTCATATCAAATTATGATCTTTGTTAGTCTCTTACACCCACACAATCCTCTAACCTTTGTAGCTACCACTAACTTTCTCTCGTGCATGCACACGCCCTCCTCGCCCTCCCCCTCCCTCGGCATTCTATACACTGGGCACATTCCTTTTTTTCTTTAGGTCGTTCTCCCAGAGTCTCCACAACTCCTTTCCGACACACACCGACCGATAAACCTCTCCAGCGATGCCTGCCTACAACATACACACAGACCTTCAGTCTCCTCCTTTATGTGTCCTTGCCTCGTGTCTCTCATACGGCTAGACACACGTGTAAACTCTTGCCCCTCTTTTCATCGATCTCACAACCGCACACTCCTCCCCCTATCTAGCTAGTAGTTGGGCCTCTCGCACCACCTCCTAGCTCCATTCTCTCTGTCTATCCGTCTCGCTGGGCCTTATTTTCCTCTAACAAATGGACGTACACCGACCGATCTCTCGCTATACATATAGCTAGCAAGGTCCTTATAACTCGTGTTTACCCACACATCAATCGATCTGCCTCATTAGTTGTGTCTCTCCCTTCCTCCGACAAACAACAATTGATCTACCGATCTAGTTAGGTTTGCTTACCAAACACATGGTTCCCCTTCATCATCCCTGGATGCGTCCCGACAGATCTATCATGCACAGGCACACACAAAAACACATCCCCACTCTTATTGATAACATTGCAGTTCCACCCTCAGTTTGTCTAGTAGGCCTCTCCCACCATCTTTGAGAAGCAACTCCATCACCCATCCAGCACTCTACCCCTCTCCCTCCCTCTCCCTCCCTCTCTCTCTGCCCCATCATATTTCCCGTCCTTAAGTTATGTATGGATGTTGACCGATCTCCCTCAAGACATAGCTGGGTCTCTCCTTCTCAACACAAATACGAGTCGTTCAACCTCTATAGTTAGGCCTCTGCCTACCCCTCCCCCCCACACACACCGATACATCGAGCGCTCTAGTCATGTCTCCCTGCCACACACAAACTTGACATGTGCCCTCTAACGTTCTGGTAGGCCAGTCGCCCTATATCTTTGACTTGCACACAAAACAATTTCGATGGCTCTCTTCATCGATCTCGCACCCACCCACTTGATCCTCTCTTCGACTCTATCGATAGCTATGACCCCTCCCTCTCTTCTCGTGGATTGCCCGACCCTCTATGTATGATATGGATAGGCCTCCATTTCACACACATTGCATCAGAATTTTGTTTGAGATGTCATCGACACATATTCCCACAAATAATTCACGAAATCAACCCCCCACCCCACCCCCACCCCAAAACAAAAAACACTCATGAACGAGGTTTGTATCTCTCACACACACCCACGTAGGTGGGGGATGTGCACGAAGAGAAGAGGTGCATGCACGGCGCACGTACTCCCGTCTCTTTCCAAACCACACCCGTGCGGGTACACGGTGGAGCTCATTCCTGTACGAAAAAGGCAGCCCACGTGGTAATTTGGCACGTGTACTGGTTGTCCACTTGGTGGAGGGAGGATCATCTACCACAGGTGAACAAACAGATTGCGACTTGACGTGTTATGTTAAAAAAAGAGGCAAACCATGTGGGGCCTACCTTAGAGGCAAGGCTCTATACACTGGAGTACTTTTGATGTGTTCCGTAAACTCGCAGAATGAGGAGAAGCTTTCGTAGTACACCGTCTCCCCTGTTCCTAAATATAAGTCTTTGTAGAGATTTCACCATGAACCACATGCGGATGTATATAGATGCATTTTAAGTGTAGATTCATTCATTTTGTTCCGTACGTAGTGGAATCTCTACAAAGACTTATCTACTAGTAATAGCTAGCCCGCACTACTAGGAATTCTCTATCCTGTCCTTGAGCCACATCATCAAAATTGATGTAGCCATTCAATGAAGTAAATCAGTCCATAATAGATGTCTGATCTAGACGTTGAGAGGCTCCGCACTAAGCCACATGCAAGCATGCAGAAATACCGTGGGACATGCATGTGAGTGGGTTTTAAATCACATCAACATGTCTACATGCAAGCATGCACCGGTAGCATGCATGTAAGTGAGCTTTTCAGTCCCATTAACATGTCAAAAATAAAAATATATTCCCATTATGCAGTAGGAGTTGGCTGATCTTTTTTCATTACATGGGATGATCTAAATGATGTTGGGAGTTTATTTAGTTTGGCTACCACATTTGTCATGCGGTTATAGAGTTTCTTTAGTTCTATGAAATCGATAATTTTGCGCAGAGAGATATACCGTTGTTCCGCAGCAACGCGCGGGGACTCATCTAGTAATATTTAGGAACAAAGGGAGTACTATGTAAAGAGTTAGGTGTCGCACGGTGATAGTGTGAGGTGGGCCATGTAATCACTGAGCCTGCGTGTTTTCATTGCTCTTGCATGCCTCCACTGTAAGAATGGAGAAAATTGTAATCATAGTAGTACCTCCTTTCGCCGAAAGCATGGGACATCCAGCAGTCCTACCACCTCAGTAATACAGACTAATGAACCGTCAAATCACATAGACCCAGCAGTAAGTTGGACGGATGAAGCAACCATCACTCTTGCACCAGTGAGAGGTCGCGTCCGCTCTGCCCGGGCATGAATGCGGCACCGATTCTTTGGAGCGGCGCTCTCCGTTTTGGGCAAGAAGCGCGCGCGGGCGATGGAGGGGCTTTGGGTGGGCCAGGCTGGCCAGGAGGGGGTGTGGCAGCTGTCCGCATGTCCCTACCGGACACCCCCGGAAATGAGGGGATGCACCGACTCTCGTAGCTAAAATCGTACACAACATCTCTCTGTAGGAGTAGGTCGATCTGTCGCTCTCTCTAACACACACATGCTGTTAAACACACACACACACACACACGCACACGCACACGCACGCACCTTGGTCCCGTTGCACCTTCTAACGTGACTTATTACACCTAGACGGAGGGAGTAGTAAGTATACGAGATATGGTGGCACACTGACTTAAGTCGAATACAAGTGCGCAAAATTTCTGTGCATGTTATAATAAGGATTCACTTAAAATAGTACGTGAGCGAACAGAGGGATCAAATGGACAGTGTTCCCGAGCAGTAGCGAGATGTGTGAGGTAAGAAACACCGCTGGCGCTTTTAATTTTTCTTATTACTTTGTTTGTTTCACCCTCTGACTGGTGGGACCCAACGTACTACGTGGAGAGAGGTAAGGTGACTAAGGCTGCATTATTTCTGCACCACTGTGGATAGTATTACCACCAAAGCCACATGACACGATTATGTTTGAAATCCCAATGATTCCCACACACAAAAAAACACGACATGCTTGTCACACGAATCCATGAGTGTATAAAAGGTTATTTCCCTCTCGTTGAACATAACGGGAGGGTTGTGTAGCTGGTTAGCCTGTTCGCTCATCAAACACGAGGTCTCGGGTTCGATAACTACACTTGAGCATAATTTGTGCCAGGAGGATTCTTTGACTGGTCAAAATGTTTTCTAGGGTTTGCACGCTTCACACTCTCTCTCCAGTATATATATACACGCTGGAGCCTCAGCGCTTGTAGTTGCTCTCTTCACACTCTCTCGCCCTCTCCCGCTGGAGCCTTGGCGCTTTTAGTTGCTCTCTTCACACTCTCTCGCCCTCTCCAGATCTAAACAAGACTTCGTTGGCCTCTCTCTCCCCTCACTGCTACTCAAAGAGCCGGCAGGATCCGTCCGCCAGGAAGGGAAGGAGGCTTAACGTTGTCGCCGTCGGTGAGGGACTACCGGCGTAGCTGTTCACTTTCCACCCAGCGGCGGCGCGAGAGGGCCTTCGACCCCTTCTTCTTCTTCGCCGTCACGTCGCCCACGGAACCACGCCCCAAGAACCTTAAGGTATAATTTACTTACTCCACATGCATTGGTCTAGCTGCATGTATACCATGAATCTAGGACGTGGTTCAAAGAGGAAAGGAGTGGGGGAAAGTAGTGGGAAAAGTTGTATATAGCATGAATCTAGGGCGTGGTTCAAAGAGGAAATGAAGGGGGAAAGTTGTATAGCATGAATCTAGGACGTGGTTCAAAGAGGAAAGGAATGGGGGAAAGTAGTGGGGAAAGTTGTATCGCATAAATCTTGGACGTGGTTCAAAGAGGAAAGGAAGGGGCGAAAGTACTAGTTCAAAAAGGAAAGGAAGGGACAAGGCTGTAGAGTTTGAGCAGGACTAGATTTGCTGCGCTCACATAGGGAAAGCTGTCTAAAGATAACAAAAGTGGAACCAACACAAATATGCACCTTGGTTGTTTGTTCTTTGTTGCAATAGACTGTGCATGACCACAGTACATCGGTAGATGCACATGGTGCTGGTGCGTCCACTGTCCTGTGCAACTCATTAGTTGTTGTTAATCTAAGGCCCTATTTGGCTAAAAACTCCCTAGTCCCTACCTGCTTGGTTACAGGGACTAAACATGGACTAGAGGTTATTAAATGACATGCTAAAAGACCATGTTACCCCTTGTAATGAACTAATAGAGACAAGGTGCGATGTGTGGCACGTGCAACTGTTGGAAAAAGTCCCAAAAAGACTCCCTCGGGGTCTTCTTTCTTTAGTCCCAAATGCCCACTTTTAGTCCCTAAAAGTCCCTCCTGTTTGGTTTAGATGCACTGGTAGAAAAAGGGCCTATGGTCCCGGTTCGTAAGGGCCTTTACTCCCGGTTCCGGAACTGGGACTAAAGTGTCGGTACTAATACCTCCCCCCTTTAGTCCCAGTTCAATCCAGAACCGGGACTAAAGGCCCTCCACGTGGGCAGTGCGCAGAGCCCAGTCAGGAGACCTTTGGTCCCGGTTGGTGGCACCAACCGGGACCAATAGGCATCCACGCATCAGCACTTCTGTGGCTGGGGTTTTTTTTTTGAAAGGGGGGGGGTTGGGGGTTTTGCGTGGTTAATTTAGGTGTTTCATATATTGTGTTAGCTAGTTATAATTAATAGAGAGAAGTGTCCTCTCTTATGTCCGTGCTTGGTCGACGCTACGTACTATACATACGTATATAGAGAGGACTAGACACGCTAGCAAGCTAGTAAGCAAACGAAGGAAACAGAAGATCGTCATGAACATATATGCATATATACAGAGAGAAGTGATACCGACCACCTCTCCTTCTCCGAGAGATTGGTCGAACAACAAGTTCTCGTATATCTATCTGACACTACCGGCTACATATATACAATAATTATCTCTTACAAATATAATCATACGGACTGAGGGTCCACATAGAATTCTCCGTCTTCAGGGATCACGTGGTCAAGAAAGAATGCCGCCAATTCCTCTTGAATTGCTCGCATGCGAGCTGGTGCTAGGAGTTCATCCCACTTCCGAAACATCTAATTTGAAGAAGGGGGTCAATACATATATATATATATATATAAATGAATGAAACTCAACACAAATGATGGTAATAAAATAAAATTGTGAATGTTGTTATTTACGTACTTCATATTGTTCGTTAGAGTACCCGCCCCGCTCACAGGTCATGTGGCGGATGGACTTGCAGATGTAGTATCCATAGAAATCATTCCCTTGTTCCTGCCACAACCACTTTACAAGAAATAGAGGTCAATCAAACTGATAAGCAAGAATGCTAAATGGTATTGATGAAACTAGCGCTTGAATCACTAGGAGATGCGTGGAACATGCTACTATAGTACTTACTTTCGGGTGTCTAAATTCCAGCTCCTTCGGCAGTCCCGGAACTGTTTTGGTGAATTTTCTCCAAACCCTGCCGGACAAAGAAAACAATTACTTGATATCAGGAAATGAACAAAGTTGCTGATATGGTGGATAATGATCGATTTAACTTACTTCTTGAGGATTTCAGTCATGTCCGCATACTCCTTGGGATCTTTTCGTTTAGAGTCCAAGACGGTTACTACTCCCTGCTCAAGCTTAATCTCTAGGAGAATATAGTGGTAACTGCACACACATGCATAACTCATCAATTACATTACTATAACCTTGACTAATATATAAGGGAAACCGAATACGCACAAGACAGTAACACTCACCTGAAGTTGTAAGGAAAGAGTATTATATCTTTGTTTTGATTTATTACGAACGATCGTAGCAAGCTGGCCTCGGTAGCTGCGGCATGAAGTTTAACCTGAGTTGCATCTATGAGATATGTGTTAATGAACCCAATATCACCGACTTGTCTTTTCTTCAATTCGACGATCTTCAATCTGCATAATATAGTGAGGATGATTATAAATACATGCAATGAAAGAGCTAAGCTATATAGAGAAACTTAATGACAGAAGTAGTACTACTTACAGACAGTAGCAGGCGACCGTTGTTTTATCGAGGGCCAATTGATTGAAAAACTGATAGAACTCCTCAAATGGAACAGGCAACAGATCAATTCCAACGAGGTCATGCTCCGGTTTAACTCTCGCATACAAAGTACTCCTCCCCCCAGAGTCTCTGCAGATTTTCAAGTACCAATCATGCAATCTTCGCATCATCGTTGATAGAGATCTTTCATCTTTGACGAGAGGCTTCCCGTACTCGTATCTTTGTATCTGCACGTCCATGGGTTCATAATGTACTTCGTCAGGCAGGTAATCTGCAAGATTGCTATAACCGGGCACCATCCTCGGATCATTATCGACGTTGTGGCTAGGCACCTTGAGCGGGGGGCACGATTGCTTCGCTTGTTCGCCGAGCTGGGCAATTTGTTTCCCAGCTCGTCGTTCTTTCAGCCTTTGATCACTGACAGTACTTCCCGACCGCTCCGCTTCGGCAAATTCTTTTCCAATAATGCGGTCATAGTTTCCTTTCGGCGGATCAGACTTCGGTGGTTTTGTCAGGGCAGTGGAGGGGGAGTGCCCTGACTCGCCGGAGGAGGAGGAGGAGGCGGAGGCGTCCAGTTCGGAAGGTTGATGAGCTCCTTCCGCCATAGGCATGGAGTCTTCAAAGCAGACCCCAGCCGAGTCTCCCCTTCACCGGTAGGGTGGTCAAGCTGGAGGTCCTCAAATCCCTCCGTTATCTCATCCACCATCACCCTAGCATATCCTTCTGGAATCGGCCGGCAGTGAATAGTTGCGCCGGGTTCAGTAGGATAAACAGAGCCAACAGCCGCCTTGACCTTCAAATTCATCCATTGCGTCATAAGGTGGCAATTTTGAGACTCCGTGATAGCATCCACGGGATAGCTGACAGGAGCCGTCAAGGCATGCTCTGGCTGAAGCAGCTCGGTGGAAGCCATGCTGCTTCTGCGCTGAGATGGCGGGGTAGCTTCGGGGGAGGCTTCGGCAGTACGTTTGCTGCGATTTGCTTCTCGTTCCTCTATCGCGTCCACCCTTGCTTGCAGCGCCTGCATTTGGGTCTGCTGCACTTTTTTCCTCCTCTCATGGGATTTGTAACCGCCTGCGTCCGGAAACCCAACCTTCCACGGAAACGAGCCTGGCGTGCCTCGTGTCCGTCCAGGGTGCTCAGGATTTCTCGAGGGCCATTGTGAGCTCGTCGTTCTCTCTGTCTGGAAAGAACGTCCCTTCCTGCGCTGCTTCGATATACTGCTTAAGCTTACTGACTGGTATGTCCATTTGATCGTTCGTCCAAATGCACTTCCCTGTTTCAGGGTCCAGGGTTTCCGCCAGCCCCGAAGAACCAAGTCCGGCAACGGTCTGGCCAGTTAATTGTCTCTGGTTCGATCCCTTTATGAACCAGATCATTCTCAGTCTTGGACCACTTAGGCCGGGCTACGAGGTAGCCACCTGACCCCGTGCGATGGTGAAGCTTCTTCTTCGCAGCATTTTGCTTGTTTGTCGCCGACATCTTCTTACTCTTTTCTGATGTCTTGTGGGCCACAAATGCGGGCCAGTGATCTCTGATCTTCTCATATCTGCCCTTGAATTCTGGTGTCTCATTATTTTCGACAAACTTATTCAGCTCTTTCTTCCACCTCCTGAATAGTTCTGCCATCCTCTTCAGAGCAAAAGACTTGATTAATTTCTCTTTAACTGGGTTCTCTGGATTATCCTCAGGCGGTAGGGTGAAATTTGACTTCAGCTCAGTCCAAAGATCATTTTTCTGCATATCATTGACATAAGACACCTCAGGGTCTTCTGTAGCCGGCTTAAACCATTGCTGGATGCTTATCGGGATCTTGTCCCTAACCAGAACCCCGCACTGAGCAACAAATGCGCTCTTTGTCCGGAGGGGTTCAATAGGTTGGCCGTCGGGCGCGATTGCTATGATCTCAAACTTTTCATCCGAGCTCAACTTTTTCTTCGGGCCTCGTCTCTTTACCGAAGTTGTGCTCGATTCGGAGGGCTAGAAAAAAGAACAAAGACTTAATTAATATGTGTACATACCAAAACAATGAATGCATCAATCAGCTAGTCAGCATAGGCTTAACTAATATATATACCTGGCCGGACTCGGTTCGGTCACCGGAGCCGTCATCACGGTCTCCTTCTTGCACCGGCATTGGGTCACCGGAGCCGTCCTCATGTTCTTCTTCTTGCACCGGCATTAGGTCACCGTAGCCAGCTTGTTCACCCTCTCCTTCCAGACCATCGGTTTCGTTGAGAAACAACGAGATGGCATCACTTCCTTCTGCGATTATGTCCCTCAACAACGCTTCTTTTGTTGCTTCGTCTAGGGCGGTGTCCATAGTTTCTACAAATATTTACAACATGGCAATTATTATTCAAACATGACAGATGGATATATTAGTGCCAAACGTAGAACTAGCTACCTAATCATAGTAAGCTATCGGGAGGGGGTATATATCGACAACGACGACACTACATCATGTTCGAGAGGATCGCCGAGGGGTCGGGAGGTTGCCTAGTGTCAAAGGATTCAACAAAACCATGTCTTCATCATTAGGCGAAAGTAACATGTGCATGATGGTACGAAGCTCTTCAAAGTTGTTCTGGAACGGAGTCCCAGATAGGATAATTCGCTTTTTGGTACAAAGTTCAGCAAGAGCCTTCCGAATATCGCTATTTGGAAGGCCTTTGCTGAATTCGTACCAAAAAGCGGATTATTCTATCCGGGACTCCATTCCAGAAACTTTGCAGAACTTCGTACCAACATGCCCTGGTTACTTCCGGCTAATGATGAAGGCATGGATTTCTTCAATACTTTGACACTAGGAAACCTCTCTCGACCCCTCGGCGATCCTCGACCCCTCGAACCCTCGACGACCCTGGAACCCTCGACCCCTAGACGACCCTCTTCTTCCTCTCATGTTCGAGAGGATCGCCGAGGGGTCGGGAGGTTGCCTAGTGTCAAAGGATTCAACAAAACCATGTCTTCATCATTAGGCGAAAGTAACATGTGCATGATGGTACGAAGCTCTTCAAAGTTGTTCTGGAACGGAGTCCCAGATAGGATAATTCGCTTTTTGGTACAAAGTTCAGCAAGAGCTTCCGGAATATCGCTATTTGGAAGGCCTTTGCGCTGAAATTCGCATACAAAAAGCGGATTATTCTATCCGGGACTCCATTCCAGATAACTTTGCCAGAACTTCGTACCAACATGCCTGGTACTTCCGGCTAATGATGAAGGCATGGATTCTTCAATACTTGACCACTAGGAAAGCTCTCTCTACTTCCGGCTAATAATAAGAAGAAGAAGAAGAAGAAGAAGAAGAAGAAGAAGAAGAAAAGAAGAAAAAAAGAGAGAAGAAGAAAGGAATAGTGGAGAAAAGAGAAAATAGAATATATTATTTTCTCTATTCTCTTCTTCTACTATTCCTTTCTTCTTCTCCTCTTCTTTTTCTTCTTTTTTCTTCTTCTTATTTATTTCTCCTCTTCTTTTCGGTAGAGGAAACCCTAAATAGCTAGCAAGTATCGTGGGTGTGAGATACATGTGGCCTTCGGTGTCGGACACTACATCCACGTCCCACAAGTGACGTGGGCGTCGAAGCCCGCGCCACTTGTGGGATGTGGGTGTAGTGTCCGACACCGACGGTACATGTATCTCACACCGACGATACTTTCTATTTAGGTTTCTCCTCTACCGCTCCTCGACCTCTCGACGACCCTCGTTCCGATAAAAATAAAGAGGAAGAAGAAGAAGAAAAAAGAAGAAAAGAAAGAATAGAGGAGAAGACTTCCTCTTCTTCCTCTCCTCTCTTCTCCCTCTTCTTCCCCTTCTTTTTTCTTCTTCTTATTTATTTCTCCTCTTCTTCCTCTCCTCTTCTTCTTCTTATTTAGTTCTCTCGACCCCTCATCCCTCTCTCGACCCCTCGATGACCCTCGTCCCTGATAACATATTTTTTCTCCCCTCGACACCTCTCGACCTCTCGTCCCACTCTCGACCCCTCATCATCATCTATCACCCCCCTCGTTTTCTTTAGCATATATCCATGAACAAAATAGAGGAGAAGATCGAAGAAAAAAAAAGAAGCCTTCCTCTTCTTATTTTCCTTTTTCCACTCCTTCCTTTTCTTCTTCTTCTTCTTCCTTCTTCCTCTTTTCTTCCTTTTCCTTATTTTACTTTTTCCTCTACACTAACCTAAAATCGATATCTACTAATTAACAACCTAAATAAAAAAATGAATACATATATGAAAAAAAACATCATATAAAAAAACATTTTTGACATATTTAGCATATTCTGATCCATAGTTCAAAATTTTCAAATTTCATTCAAATGAAATTTGAATCGGATTCAAATAACTTGTTGAAAACCTATTCTAAACCTCTCCAAAAATTCTGAAATTTTGCCATCGCCTTTGTCTTGCATCAGTACCTCACCACAATTTTTTTTAAAAATTCCAAAAATGCCCAAAGCCATCTAGCATTTCATCAAACACCTTCTATATGGACAAAAAAATTCCTCCTGTTCCAAAAAATTCAGAAAAGTGGACAGCGCGTTGCTGCTGCTCCACTTCTCCTCTCCTCTACTTCTCCTCGGCGCTCGGGGCCGGCGGAGCAGGGGCGGAGCAAGGGCGCAGGGGCGGAGCCGGGGTGCTCGGGCGGCGGCGACCATGGAGCAGGGGCGGAGCAAGGGCGCTCGGGCGCAAGAGTGGCACTCGAGAGGGGGGCTCACTTTGAGGGGGGCGGCGACGGCTGGAGTCCGGCGACGAGGACGGCGGGCTCGGGGCGGCACGCGGTGACGGGGACGGTAGCCGGGGCGGCGGGCGTCGGGCAAGGGGCCGGCGCGGGCGACGGCGAGGGCGGGACGGGGCGGTGCGCGTCGGGGCAGGGACGAGGGCGACGGCGACGGGGGCGGGCCGGGGCGGCGCGCGTCGCGGGCGACGGCGACGATGGGCGCGGCGCGACGGCGACGATGGGGCGCGGCGTCGGGGCGGCAACTGCAAGATGAGAATGAAAAATTCCAAAGTGTGGCCTTATATAGAAGAGGCTTGTCACGGTTCTGGTGCCACCAACCGGGACCAATGCCACCTTTAGTCCCGGTTAGGGCCACCAACCGGGACCAATACCCTTGTGCTGCCCAACACCAGTTTAGTCCCACATCGCTAGTTGACAGCGCCCAACACCAGTTTATAAGCTCTGCTGCCTCCTCCCTCTCGAACTCCTCTGAACTGCAGGCCTATGGGCCTAATTTGACACTGCTTTGCCTGTGGGCCTATTGGGCCTTCTGCGGGCCTGAATCCTGGCCCATGTAGGGTTTCTAGTCGTATTCAGGCCGTGGAGGCCCAGTAGGTGGCATTTTTTTTGGTTTTTTCTTTTTTATTTCTACATTTTTTTGGTTTTTTATTTTTTTATTTCTACTTAAAACTAAATACTTACAGTTTTTTAGTGATTTCTTTTTGCTTTTAGGTCACAAAAATTATAAACTTTCTGTTAGTGCCATTAGTTTTAAATTTTAAATAGTTTAAATTTGAATTTTTAAAAATTTGTGTGAATCACTAGTTTATGAATAACTTTACTATAAAATTAGAATTTTTTTTCTATTTATTTTTTATTTCTACTTACAACTAAATACTTACAGTTTTTTAGTGATTTCTTTTTGCTTTTAGGTCACAAAAATTATAAACTTTCTGTTAGTGCCATTAGTTTTAAATTTTAAATAGTTTAAATTTGAATTTTTAAAAATTTGTGTGAATCACTAGTTTATGAATAACTTTACTATAAAATTAGAATTTTTTTCTTCTTTGCTATTTATTTTTTATTTATACTTACAATTAAATACTTATAGTTTGATTTTAGGTCACACAAATTATATTCTTTTTGCTATTGAAGAATATTATAGTTTTATTTTAGTTGATCATAACATAATATTTTAATTGATTGTTTTTATTTTCATAAAAGTTTTGTAGTTCATTCTGTTTGCTATTAATTCATTCTTTGAGCTAAATGACTCTGAAATTGGAAAGCATTTCAAAATGAACTCTGAAAAGGTTGAAAGTTGGCATGGTATCATCATTTCACCCACATAGCATGTTCCAAAAAGTAGAGAGGGTTACGACAAAAACTTGATGCACTTCGTGTACAAAATGGACAATCACTTTCGAAGTATCAAAGTTTCGAACCATAAGACATGAAAGCATTTCAAATGAACTCTGAAAAAGTTGAAAGTTGGGATGGTATCATAATTTCACCCACATAGCATTTGCTTATTGCGGGAGAAAGTCTTCACTTTTTCTTCGCTTGTGTCATTTGCTTATTGCGCCGTAACCATGGATAATCTTCATTGTTTATCAGGATGCTTGGGTCAGCCTTGACATTGAAGGGAGGAATTTCATGAAACTTTTCATAATCTTCAGACATGTCTGTCTTGCCGTCCACTCCCAGGATGTCCCTTTTTCCTGAAAGAACTATGTGGCGCTTTGGCTCATCGTATGATGTATTCGCTTCCTTATCTTTTCTTTTTCTCGGTTTGGTAGACATGTCCTTCACATAGATAACCTGTGCCACATCATTGGCTAGGACGAACGGTTCGTCAGTGTACCCAAGATTTTTCAGATCCACTGTTGTCATTCCGTACTGTTGGGTCTACCTATACCCCGCCGCCTAACAGATTGACCCATTTGCACTTAAACAAAGGGACCTTAAAATCAGGTCCGTAGTCAAGTTCCCATATGTCCACTATGTAACCATAATATGTGTCCTTTCCGCTCTCGGTTGCTGCATCAAAGCGGACACCGCTGTTTTGGTTGGTGCTCTTTTGATCTTGGGCGATGGTGTAAAATGTATTCCCATTTATCTCGTATCCTTTGTAAGTCAATACAGTCAAAGATGGTCCCCTGGACAACAAGTACAACTCATCACAAATAGTGTTGTCACCTCTGAGACGTGTTTCCAACCAACTGCTGAAAGTCCTGATGTGTTCACATGTAATCCAGTCGTCGCACTGCTCCGGGTGTTTGGAGCGCAGACTGTTCTTGTGTTCATCGACATACGGGGTCACCAAGGTAGAGTTCTGTAGAACTGTGTAGTGTGCTTGAGACCAAGAATATCCGTCCCTGCATATTATTGAGTCTCTTCCAAGAGTGCCTTTTCCAGTCAGTCTCCCCTCATACCGCGATTTAGGGAGACCTATCTTGTTAAGGCCAAGAATGAAGTCAACACAAAACCCGATAACATCCTCTGTTTGATGGCCCATGGAGATGCTTCCTTCTGGCCTAGCGCGGTTACGGACATATTTCTTTAGGACTCCCATGAACCTCTCAAAGGGGAACATATTGTGTAGAAATACGGGCCCCAGGATGACAATCTCGTCGACTAGATGAACTAGGACGTGCGTCATGATATTGAAGAAGGATGGTGGGAACACCAGCTCGAAACTGACAAGACATTGCGCCACATCACTCCTTAGCCTTGGTACGATTTCTGGATCAATCACCTTCTGAGAGATTGCATTGAGGAATGCACATGGCTTCACAATGGCTAATCGGACGTTTTTCGGTAGAAGCCCCCTCAATGCAACCGGAAGCAGTTGCGTCATAATCACGTGGCAGTCATGAGACTTTAGGTTCTGAAACTTTTTCTCTGGCATATTTATTATTCCCTTTATATTCGACGAGAAGCCAGTCGTGACCTTCATACTGAGCAGGCATTCAAAGAAGATTTCTTTCTCTTCTTTTGTAAGAGCGTAGCTGGCAGGACCTTTATACTGCTTCGGAGGCATGCCGTCTTTTTCGTGCAAATGTTGCAGGTCCTCTCATGCCTCAGGTGTATCTTTTGTCTTTCCATACACGCCCAAGAAGCCTAGCAGGTTCACGCAAAGGTTCTTCGTCACGTGCATCACGTCAATTGAGGAGCGGACCTCTAGGTCTTTCCAGTAGGGTAGGTCCCAAAATATAGATTTCTTCTTCCACATGGGTGCGTGTCCCTCAGCGTCATTCAGAACAGCTAGTCCATCGGGACCCTTTCCAAAGATTACGTAGTGTAAATCATTGACCATAGCAAGCACGTGATCACCGGTGCGCATGGCGGGCTTCTTCCGGTGATCTGCCTCACCTTTGAAATGCTTGCCTTTCTTTCGACATTGATGGTTGGTCGGAAGAAATCGACGATGGCCTAGGTACACATTCTTCCTGCATTTGTCCAGGTATATAATTTCAATGTCATCTAAACAGTGCGTGCATGCGTGGTATCCTTTGTTTGTGTGTCCTGAAAGGTTACTGAGAGCGGGCCAATCGTTGATGGTCACGAACAGCAACGCCTTAAGGTTAAATTCCTCCTGTCTGTGCTCATCCCACGTACGTACACCGTTTCCATTCCACAGCTGTAAAAGTTCTTCAACTAATGGCCTTAGGTACACATCAATGTCGTTGCCGGGTTGCTTAGGGCCTTGGATGAGAACTGGCATCATAATGAACTTCCGCTTCATGCACATCCAAGGAGGAAGGTTATACATACATAGAGTCACGGGCCAGGTGCTGTGATTGCTGCTCTGCTCCCCGAAAGGATTAATGCCATCCGTGCTTAAAGCAAACCATACATTCCTTGGGTCCTTTGCAAACTCATCCCAGTACTTTCTCTCGATTTTTCTCCACTGCGACCCGTCAGCGGGTGCTCTCAACTTCCCATCTTTCTTTCGGTTCTCACTGTGCCATCGCATCAACTTGGCATGCTCTTCATTTCTGAACAGACGTTTCAACCGTGGTATTATAGGAGCATACCACATCACCTTCGCAGGAACCCTCTTCCTGAGGGGCTCGCCGTCAACATCACCAGGGTCATCTCGTCTGATCTTATACCGCAACGCACCGCATACCGGGCATGCGTTCAGATCCTTGTATGCACCGCGGTAGAGGATGCAGTCATTAGGGCATGCATGTATCTTCTCCACCTCCAATCCTAGAGGGCATACGACCTTCTTTGCTGCGTATGTACTGTCGGGCAATTCGTTATCCTTTGGAAGCTTCTTCTTCAATATTTTCAGTAGCTTCTCAAATCCTTTGTCAGCCACAACATTCTCTGCCTTCCACTGCAGCAATTCCAGTACGGTACCGAGCTTTGTGTTGCCATCTTCGCAATTGGGGTATAACCCTTTTTTGTGATCCTCTAACATGCGATCGAACTTCAGCTTCTCCTTTTGACTAATGCATTGCGTCCTTGCATCGACAATGACCCGGCGGAGATCATCATCATCGGGCACATCGTCTGGTTCCTCTTGATCTTCAGCAGCTTCACCCGTGGCAGCATCATTGGGCACATCGTCTGCTTCCTCTTGATCTTCACCAGCTCCCCCCGTTGCTGCATCACCGTATTCAGGGGGCACATAGTTGTCATCGTACTCTTCTTCTTCGCCGTCTTCCATCATAACCCCTATTTCTCCGTGCCTCGTCCAAACATTATAGTGTGGCATGAAACCCTTGTAAAGCAGGTGGGAGTGAAGGATTTTCCGGTTAGAGTAAGACCTCGTATTCCCACATTCAGTGCATGGACAACACATAAAACCATTCTGCTTGTTTGCCTCAGCCGCATCGAGAAACTCATGCATGCCCTTAATGTACTCGCGGGTGTGTCTGTCACCGTACATCCATTGCCGGTTCATCTGTGCGTGCATTATATAAAATTAAGTGTCCAAATTAATAGAAGTGTACAAATCTCGAGGAAAATGGAGCTTGAAGGTCGAGCTTCGAGAGGAGAAAGCTTAAGTAGTGTGGCTCGGGCATTCCATCGAACACCTCATGTGCATAGGAGGTGAGCTAGAGCACCACAAAGCCCTCTCCCCCTCGGCCAGAAAAAACAGAGCACTGTGCTCTGCTCTTGCGCGAGGGGGTATATATAGGCACCTCATTGGTCCCGGTTGGTGGCATGAACCGGGACTAAAGGGGAGCCTTTGGTCCCGGTTCAAGCCACCAACCGGGACCAATGGTGGTGGGCCAGGAGCGAGGCCCATTGGTCCCGGTTCGTCCCACCAACCGGGACCAAAAGGTCCAGACGAACCGGGACCAATGGCCCACGTGGCCTGGCCGGCCCCCTGGGCTCACGAACCGGGACCAATGCCCACATTGGTCCCGGTTCTAGACTGAACCGGGACTAATGGGCTGAGCCGGCCTGGACCATAGCCCTGTTTTCTACTAGTGATGAGACTGACATGGAGTTTTTTTAGTCCCTACACCAAAATGTCCCTGTAAACAAACACCCTCTAATAATGCCGCTGGAAAATTGATGCAATGCCACAGTTAAAAGAAAATTACATGTTTAACGAATTTTATTGTTAATATAATCTCCATGTTAATATTAATCAATGCCACCATTTGAGAAATGCTACCGTCTTGCTTTCTTTCCCATTTAGATAAGGTAGATGCTTCTTTTTGTTTGCTTCCGTGTCATCCACCGTTATTGACCACTAATTGTTTCCTTTGCACCTCTATGTAAACAGGGTTATCTACTTCACCTCGTTGCCATTGTGACCTTTTGTTGCACTGTACAAAACACTTTTGTTTTAAGAGTGTTTTGTGCAGTTCAACCAAAATGTCACACCGACAACGTTGCTTGATTGCTTGATCTTAGTGGAACTGCACAAGAGGAGATCTTACTTCCTATCCGTTAAGGCGAATTTGGTTCAGATCTTCTTCTTGTGAGTTGTTCGAATTCCGCATCATGAGAGGTCAGTACTAGCCTTCTTTCACATGATTCTGCAGTGTGCTTTCATATGTTGTGCTACTTGTACAATAATGTTGCTTGATTTTAGTGAACTGCACAAATGGAGACAAGACTTCCAATCTGTATGTGCACCATAATATCCAATTGAGGTAAGATAAGGATATTTCACAACTGCTGGCCTGTATTTTGCCACTTTCATCAGAAAATTAAGTTTAGTACTATACTTTTGCTCCCTAATTGACATGCCAAATCTTACATTGAAGGAAAAGCTTGTCTATTATTGAACCAAGTGATGAAGGGGAAGAACAAGCGGAAGAAAAACAAAAATCAACTCCCGGTGCTGTAATGAAGCACTAGAACTGTGATGACACAAGTAATGATATAGTTTTGCATCTTAATTTATTGTTATGGCTGGAACGAGCAATTGTTTTGCCACTGATTTGATGCCACTCTTAATGTAATATGTAATTATCTCAACTTGTGCAAACAGGGATCTTCTTTGAAGATACCATAGATTTTAGTGGAACTGCACAAGAAGATGTTGGAAACATTAAACTAATTGAGGAGTATATAGTAAGCATGGCCACCAGCGTAGATAGCAACAGATGGTTCCAGAGAAGTGCTTCATCTGTATGCTCTACACAATAAGCCTCCTGACAAAGGTTGGTACTCGCCCACTGATTTCATCCATATGATTGAGCTATGCCATCTCTATTGGTCTTGTGCTACTGTTTAGATATTGTCATGAAAAAGTGGTATTATCCTTGAGAAGTGCTTCATCTGTGCTGTTTTAAATATTTCCTTTCCTTTTTTTCGAGCAAACAGGGATGCTAGCATTTAGTAGTCCTCTTGTCTTTGCACAACAGGATCATCTTCCTCTGAAGAAGAATATGGAGTACGTGAAGTGACTAGTTCCGATTATGCCAGGATGAAGAAGCCCTGTCTATCTTCTCATCAGAAGGAGCAGTTGAAGGATGGTTACATTATTCCCCATAAGACCAAACTAACTTCAGCTCAGAAGGACTGACAAATCTCCATTTTTTTGCTGTGATGCACGGGTACAATGTTGTTCTAGGATTCTTTCTGGTGAGTTCCATTTTTCTAAAAGTGTGCTCTACATGGACCATGTATGTTCCTATTGAAACTGTCAATTCATAGTACAATTTGCTTTATACTAATCACTTTTTTGTATTTGTGCAAACAGGGGTGCTCAGTTTGATTTCAACGGGAACTGCACAAAATGTTCATGAATACATTGAATCATTCATTTCCACCACAAGAAAGGAGGTGCCGATAAGTTCAAGGCGTTGCAACATATAAGGGCGAAATCATACAAGCTACGCGCGAATTTGGTTGATTTTGGTGGAACTGCACAAAAAGAACAGCTGGTTTATTTAGCACGAGGTGCCATGTCAATGTCCGAACTGATGGCAAACCCTGCCCATTCCACAATCGTAGGCATTGGATATTTTGGAATGGGACAACCTTGTCAAATTTTGCTCATTGATTTTAGCAAGACATGTGTTTGATATTTTCGAACGGGACACCCTTTGCTGTCAGCAGCGTCGATCAGTTTTTTCTTTATTCTTTAGTTGTGAAGTAAATATTGCCTCTGACATGTGAGTCGTTGAGATGCATAATCATCGATTGTTTTGAATGTTCTCTATGAATTGCCAGGCCTGTGTGTTTGATTGCAATGTACAGAAACACTAAAAAGCTGCTCAAACTCTTTGTACTCCTTCTGTTCCTTTTAACTTCGCACATGATAAAAGTGCATACTTTTTTGTATAGGATTGGTCAAAGTAGAGATACTTTGACTTCATACAAAACTTGTATGCAGACTAGAAAGGACCGGAGGGAGTACATGTGAAACTGCTGCAAGCGAGGTGATCACGCTGGGAATAATGCTAGTACGTATTGTTTTGCATGTTCATCCAATGCCAGTGATACAGGAATTCAAACTAATCAAAATAAATGAATTCATACACGGTCGGATTTCATATAAACATGCCAGATTTCATTACATTTCATACATTCTTCAACTAAAAAGTGGTGCGCTCGAGGTATAATTAATTAACCGAAGCTACCCACCAGTGTCCCGCTGAGCCGAACAGAAACTTTAGTGACTTAACTGCAGGTGCAGTTGCGTAACTGACAAGTGGCCTGTTGGGCCCACGTGTCAGTCAGCCAACTGCACCAGCAGTTAAGTAGAAGCAACGTTCTTCTCCAGCGCAGCTCTCCGACTCCATGTCGCCGCCAAGAAGCTAACCGGCCATCAATGGTCAACCCGCCTAGCTTGGTTTCAATCGGAGGGTAGCAGCGGTGGCCTTACTTGGACCCGAGCAGCGGCGACCTACCATGTTGTACTCTTCCTCGTTTTCTGTGTGGGGCGGCCTCGCTGGCAGCGGGGCGGGGCCTCGACGGAGCCGGCGATGTCCTCTGTCTCGTTGCCAGCAGGGTGGGGCCTCGGCTGAGCCGGCGATGTCCTCTGCCTCGTTGCCGGTAGGGCAGGGCCTCGGCGGAGCCGGCGGTGTCCTCTGCCTCGTTGTTTTGCGTCGCGGGGCCTCGGCGAAGGAGGGCCTCATCGACGCTAGCGGAGCGGGGACTCGTCGGAGCAGGCATTGTCCTCTGCCTCGTCCTCGGTCTCGCCAAATAGTGCCTCGCCCGCTTCATCGCCCTCTTTGCTAGCCTCTTTGTAGGCAGCCGCAGCCTCCGCCACCCGCATGCGGTACCGCCAGCGCTAGAGGCGGACCTTGCAGGCGGAGCGGTACGAGTCGAGCAGCGCCTCCTGCTCTGCCCGCTCCGCGGCGATCTGCTCCTCCGCCTGCAGGTGCTCCTGGAGGAGATGGTGGTTGTAGGCGGCGTCGGCCTGCGCCTCCCGGAACTGCTCCTCACGCATCTGCCTCACCCTGTCCATATATTGGGCACGGGCCTCGCCGATGGTCATGGTGCAATGCACCGGCGAGGATGGCATGGAGGAGGGGGTTGACGCCGGATCATCGACTACCATGTTCTCCATTGGGACATCGTCATCCTCCGGCTGCCAGCTGGCCAGCCGGTTGGCAGCAATGGCTGCCATCTCCTTGTGGTTCGTTGTCCGCCCGTCCCGAAGAGCGCTGGAGCGCGAGGAAGCCATGGTGGGCAGTAGTGGTGTGGACAGGAGAAAGGGAACGGATGCGGATGACTGCGCTATGGCCGACGCAGCAGTTTATATAGAAATGGTGGGCGGGCGGAGGGACGGACGTGTGGCGCCGGAGTAGCCGCCTCGGCGACTGCGTATAATTAATGTGGGCGGCATATGGACAGATGGACGATACTTGTGTCGTTTGAAGGCGGAGCAATCGCCTGCACCGGGAAGCGGGCCGGGCGGCGTTGACTGTTTTGGGCGGAAAGCGCGCGCGGGCGAGGAGATGACTTTACTTGGAGAGGATGACAATGGGGACCCACCAGGTCCATAGCCTCACGTACGCAAGTGCCTCCTTATTATATATATAACTATAATTTATTTTGCTTCCTCCTGGTTTCCTGACATCACGGTCCCACACCATTATCAACCTATGTAGTAGTCAATAAATGAGAGAATTGCACAAGAAGCGGCCGACAGCTGGGACCAAGCAGCTCAAGCAGTATTTGTATTTTTGAGGTGTGAGCACTTTAGAGTTTTTCGATGTTTAGCCCATATATTAATTTTTCTCCTCTGAACAACAACGAAAACATCGCTGCAGGTATTAACTGGGCGGGTTGTGGCCCGTCTAGCCCAGGCCAGATATCCAGCCCAGATATTAATTTTTTTCAAGCTGAAAATGGCTAGCCCAGCTATACTTTTTTTAGGAATACCCATGCAAGATCAAGTTGTTATTCTCCGCCCCGCTAGGCTGCAAATCTTTCCTAGGAGGGATGCATTAGGCTTAACAAGAAAATGGGCTTTAAGAAATAATAAATGGGATGTAATTATAAAAACTGGGCAGTAACTATAAAAAAATGCACCAAACACGTGATTACTATATAAAATATTATTTTTGGATATTGAAAATTTAAATTTCATCAATTGTTGCGAGCGCAATGTTTCGTTGGATTTTTACGTAATATAAATTTATATTTAAATTGTATTTAATCTGACTAGAAATTTCGGGATAAAAATATTTCGGATCCCATCAAAATGTGGGAAATTTTATTGAATTCTGTTCTGAAGGGTTGGTTGCAATGGGCTGTAGTAAATTCCATTAGAATTCAAAAATGGGCTGTTATTGAATTCTGTTTTGAAACGTATCTATAATTTTTGATTGCTCCGTGCTATTATATTATCAATTTTGGATGTTATCGGGCTTATTTTTACACTTTTATATTATTTTTGGGACTAACCTATTAACCGGAGGCCCAGCCCAAATTGCTGTTTTTTGCCTATTTTAGTGTTTCACAGAAAAGGAATATCAAACAGAGTCCAAACGGAATGAAACCTTATGGAACGTGATTTTCTCAACGAACGTGATCCAGGAGACTTGGAGTGGGCGTCAAGAAACAATCAAGGGGTTTATATCATATTGCATGAGTTTATCCCTCTACATCATGTCATCTTGCTTAAGGCGTTACTCTGTTCTTATGAACTTAATACTCTAGATGCATGCTGGCTAGCGGTCGATGTGTGGAGTAATAGTAGTAGATGGAGAATCGTTTCGGTCTACTTGTCGCGGACGTGATGGCTATATACATGATCATGCCTAGATATTCTCATAATTATTCGCTTTTCAATCAATTGCTCGACAGTAATTTGTTCACCCACCGTAATACTAATGCTATCCTGAGAGACGCCACTAGTGAAACCTATGGCCCCCGGGTCTATTTCCATCATATTAATCTCCTATCAACAAGCTATTTCTGGTGCCGTTTATTTTGCTTTATATACTTTCAATCTATATCATAAAAATACCAAAAATATTTCTCTTATTATTATCATCTCTATCAGATCTCACTCTTGCAAGTGGCCGTGAAGGGATTGACAACCCTTTATCGCGTTGGTTGCGAGGTTCTTATTTGTTTGTGTAGGTACGAGGTGACTCGCCTGTGGTCTCCTACAGGATTGATACCTTGGTTCTCAAAAACTGAGGGAAATACTTACGCTGCTCTACTGCATCACCCTTTCCTCTTCAAGGAGAAACCAACTCAGTGCTCGAGAGGTAGCAAGAAGGACTTCTGGCGCCATTGCCGGGGAGATCTACGCCAAGTCAAGATATACCAAGTACCCATCACAACTCTTATGCTTCGCATTACATTATTTGCCATTTTCCTCTCGTTTTCCTCTCCCCCACTTCACCCTTGCCGTTTTATTTGCCCTCTCTTCTCCGTTCCCCTTCTCTTTCCCAATTTGCCTCTTTGCCTGTTTCTTGTTCGCTTGTGTATTGGATTGCTTGCTTGTCACGATGGCTCAAGATAATACTAAATTGCGTGACTTTGCCAATACCAACAACAATGATTTTATTAGCACTCCCTCCTCTTACCGATGCTGAATCTTGTGAAATTAATACTGCTTTGCTGAATCTTGTCATGAAAGATCCGTTTTTTGGCCTTCCTAGTGAATATGCAACTACCCATCTAAACAACTTTGTTGATTTGTGTGATATGCAAAAGAAGAAAGATGTGGATAATGATATTGTTAAACTTAAGGTATTTCTGTTTTCACTTAGAGATCATGCTAAAGCTTGGTTTTTGTCTTTGCCTAAAAATAGTATTGATTCATGGAATAGGTGCAAAGATGCTTTTATCTCTAAGTATTTTTCCTCCCGCTAAGATCATGTCTCTTAGAAAAGATATTATGAATTTTAAGAAACTTGATCATGAACATGTTGCACAAGCTTGGGAGAGAATGAAATTAATGATACGTAATTGCCCTACACATGGATTGAATTTATGGATGATTATACAAAAAAATTATGCCGGAATGAATTTTGCTTCTAGAAATCTTTTAGATTCGGCCGCGGGAGGCACTTTTATGGAAATCACTTTAGGAGAAGCTACCAAACTCCTAGATAGTATTATGGTTAATTATTCTCAATGGCACACTGAAAGATCTACTAGTAAAAAGGTGCATGCAATTGAAGAGATTAATGTTTTGAGTGGAAAGATGGATGAACTTATGAAATTGTTTGCTAATAAGAGTGCTCCTACTGATCCTAATGATATGCCTTTGTCTACTTTGATTGAGAATAATAATGAATCTATGGATGTGAATTTTGTTGGTAGGAACAATTTTGGTAATAACGTGTATAGATGTAATTTTAATCCTAGGCCGTTTCCTAGTAATTCCTCTAATAATTATGGTAATTCCTACAACAATTCTTATGGAAATTATAATAGGATGCCCTCTGATTTTGAATCTAATATTAAAGAATTTATTAGTTCTCAAAAGAGTTTCAATGCTTTGATTGAAGAAAAAATGCTTAAGATTGATGAGTTGGCTAGGAACGTGGATAGAATTTCTCTTGATGGTGATTCTTTGAAACTTAGATCTATTCCACCTAAGCATGATATCAATGAGTCTCTCAAAGCCATGAGAATTTCCATTGATGAGTGCAAAGAAAGAACCGCTAGGATGCGTGCTAAGAAAGATTGTTTTGTAAAAGCGTGTTTTTCTAGTTTTCATGATAATAAGGATGAAGATCTAAAAGTGATTGATGCATCCCCTATTAAATATTTGTTTTGCAATATGAATCTTGATAATGATGGGACTGGAGATGAGTCAACTTTAGTTAGAAGGCGTCCCAATAATTCGGAGTTTTTAGATCTTGATGCAAAAATTGTTAAAAGTGGGATTGAAGAGGTTAAAACTTTAAATAGCAACAAACCCACTATCTTGGATATCAAGGAATTTAATTATGACAAGTTCTCTTTGATAGATTGTATTTCCTTGTTGCAATCCGTGCTAAATTCTCCTCATGCTTATAGTCAAAATAAAGCTTTTACTAAACATATCGTTGATGCTTTGTTGCAATCTTATGAAGAAAAACTTGAATTGGAAGTTTCTATACCAAGAAAACTTTATGATGAGTGGGAACCTACAATTAAAATTAAAATTAAAATTAAAGATCACGAGTGCTATGCTTTGTGTGATTTGGGTGCTAGTGTTTCCACGATTCCAAAAACTTTGTGTGATTTGCTAGGTTTCCGTGAATTTGATGATTGTTCTTTAAACTTGCACCTTGTGGATTCCACTATTAAGAAACCTATGTGAAAAATTAATGATGTTCTTATTGTTGCAAATAGGAATTTTGTGCCTCTAGATTTCATTGTTCTTGATATAGATTGAAATCCTTAATGTCCTATTATTCTTGGTAGACCTTTCCTTAGAATGATTGGTGCAATTATTGATATGAAGGAAGGGATTATTAAATTCCAATTTCCATTAAGGAAAGGCATGGAACACTTCCCTAGAAAAAAGTTAAATTACCATATGAATCTATTATGAGAGCCACTTATGGATTGCCTACCAAAGATGGCAATACCTAGATCTATCTTCGCTTTCATGCCTAGCTAGGGGCGTTAAACGATAGCGCTTGTTGGGAGGCAACCCAATTTTATTTCTATTCCTTGCTTTTTGCTCCTGTTTAGTAATAAAAATTTTATCCAGACTCTTTTTTGGTTGTGTTTTTTGTGTTTAATTAGTGTTTGTGCCAAGTAGAACCATTGGGAAGACTTGGGGAAAGTCTTTTTGATCTTGCTGTAAAAAATAGAAACTTTAGCGCTCATGAGAATTCCTGCCATTTTTTATTGGAGAGTGCTATTTAGTTAATTATTTTTGAAGACGATTAATATAGAAATACCTCACGTACAGCAATTTATTTTATAATTTTGGGGTTCCAGAAGTTTGCGTTAGCTACAGATTACTACAGACTGTTCTGTTTTTGACAGATTCTGTTTTTCGTGTGTTGTTTTCTTATTTTGATGAATCTATGGCTAGTAAAAGAGTTTATAAACCATAGAGAAGTTGGAATACAGTAGGTTTAAAACCAATATAAATAAAGAATGAGTTCATTACAGTACCTTAAAGTGGTGTTTTCTTTTTTTCTTTCGCTAACGGAGCTCACGAGATTTTCTATTTCAGTTTTGTGTTGTGAAGTTTTCAAGTTTTGGGTAAAGATTTGATGGATTACGGAACAAGGAGTGGCAAGAGCCTATGCTTGGAGATACCCATGGCACCCCAAGGTAAAATACAAGGACACCAAAAAGCCTAAGCTTGGGGATGCCCCGGAAGGCATCCCCTCTTTTGTCTTCGTCTATCGGTAACTTTACTTGGAGGTATATTTTTATTCGCCACATGATATGTGTTTTGCTTGGAGCGTCTTGTATGATTTGAGTCTTTGCTTTTTTTAGTTTACCACAATCATCCTTGCTGTACACACCTTTGGGAGAGACACACATGAATTGGAATTTATTAGAATACTCTATGTGCTTCACTTATATCTTTTGAGCTATATAGTTTTTGCTCTAGTGCTTCAAAGAGAAAAAGAGATAAGGGACAATGTTACTATCCTTTTTCCACACTTGTGCTTCAAAGTAGCACCATGATCTTTATGATAGAGAATCTCCTATGTTGTCACTTTCATAAACTAGTGGGAATTTTTCATTATAGAACTTGGCTTGTATATTCCAATGATGGGCTTCCTCAAATTGCCCTAGGTCTTCGTGAGCAAGCAAGTTGGATGCACACCCACTTAGTTTCTTTTATTGAGCTTTCATACACTTATAGCTGTAGTGCATCCATTGCATGGCAATCCCTACTCACTCACATTGATATCTATTAATGGGCATCTCCATAGCCCGTTGATACGCCTAGTTGATGTGAAACTATCTTCTCCTTTTTTGCCTTCTCCCCAACCACCATTCTATTCCACCATAGTGCTATATCCATGGCTCGCGCTCATATATTGCGTGAAGATTGAAAAAGTTTCAGAACATCAAAAGCATGAAACAATTGCTTGGCTTGTCATCGCGGTTGTGCATGATTTAATATTTTGTGTGATGAAGATAGAGCATAGCCAGACTATATGATTTTGTAGGGATAACTTTCTTTGGCCATGTTATTTTGAGAAGACATGATTGCTTAGTTAGTATGCTTGAAGTATTATTATTTCTATGTCAATATTAAACTTTTATCTTGAATCTTTCGGATATGAACATTCATGCCATAATAAAGAAAAATTACATTGAGAAATATGTTAGGAAGCATTCCACATCAAAAATTCTGTTTTTATCATTTACCTACTCGAGGACGAGCATGAATTAAGCTTGGGGGTGCTAATACGTCTCCAACGTATCTATAATTTTTGATTGCTCCATGCTATTGTATTATCTATTTTGGATGTTATCGGGCTTATTTTTACACTTTTATACTATTTTTGGGACTAACCTATTAATCGCAGGCCCAGCCCAAATTGTTGTTTTTTGCCTATCTAAGTGTTTCGCCGAAAAGGAATATCAAACGGAGTCCAAACGGAATGAAACCTTCCGGAATGTGATTTTCTCAACGAACATGATCCAGGAGACTTGGAGTGGGCTTCAAGAAACAATCGAGGAGGCCACGAGGCAGGGGGCGCGCCTACCCCCTGGGCGCGCCCTCCACCCTCATGGGCCCCTCGTTGCTCCACCGACCTACTTCTTCCTCCTATATATATTCACGTACCCCGCAAACATCCAGGAGCACCATGAAAACATAATTCCACTGCTGCAACCTTCTGTACCTAAGAGATCCCATCTTGGGGCCTTTTCCGGAGCTCCGCCGGAGGGGGCATTGATCACGGAGGGCTTCTACATCAACTCCATGGCCTCTCCAATGATGTGTGAGTAGTTTACTTCAGACCTTCGGTTCCATAGCTGATACGTCTCCAACGTATCTATAATTTTTGATTGTTCCATGCTATTATATTATTAACCTTGGACGTTTTATATGCTAATTTATATGGTTTTTGGGACTAACCTATTAACCTAGAGCCCAGTGCCAGTTTTCTATTTTTTCCTTGTTTTAGAGTATCGCAGAAAAGGAAAATCAAGCGGAGTCCAATTGACTTGAAACTTCACGGAACTTATTTTTGGACCAGAAGAAGCCCACAGAGTATCGGAGATGGACCAGAAGAGTCCCGGGCTGCCCACGAGGGTGGGGGGTGCGCCCACCCTCCTAGGCGCGCCCCCTGCCTCGTGGACAGCCCAGAGATCCATCGCCAGAAGCCTCCGTAGCCACCGAAAACCAATCTAGACCCGTTTCGGCACCATGCCGGAGGGGGGAATCCCTCTCCGGTGGCCATCTTCATCATCCCGGCACTCTCCATGACGAGGAGGGAGTAGTTCTCCCTCGGGGCTGAGGGTATGTACCAGTAGCTATGGGTTTGATCTCTCTCTCTCTCGTATTCTTGAGGTGATACAATCTTGATGTAACGCGAGCTTTGCTATTATAGTTGGATCTTATGATGTTTCTCCTCCTCTACTCTCTTGTCATGAATTGAGTTTTCCCTTTGAAGTTATCTTATCGGATTGAGTCTTTAAGGATTTGAGAACACTTGATGTATGTCTTGCGTGGGATACTCGTGGTGACAATGGGGATTCTATTGATCCACTTGATGTATGTTTTCGTGATCAACTTGCGGGTTCCGTGACCTTGTGAACTTATGCATAGGGGTTGGCACACGTTTTCGTCTTGACTCTCCGGTAGAAACTTTGGGGCACTCTTTGAAGTACTTTTGTGTTGGTTGAATAGATGAATCTGAGATTGTGTGATGCATATCGTATAATCATACCCACGGATACTTGAGGTTACATTGGAGTATCTAGGTGACATTAGGGTTTTGGTTGATTTGTGTCTTAAGGTGTTATTCTAGTACGAACTCTATGATAGATCGAACGGAAAGAATAGCTTCATGTTATTTTACTACGGACTCTTGAATAGATCGATCCAAAAGGATAACTTTGAGGTGGTTTCGTACCCTACCATAATATCTTCATTTGTTCTCCGCTATTAGTAACTTTGGAGTGACTCTTTGTTGCATGTTGAGGGATAGTTATATGATCCAATTATGTTATTATTGTTGAGAGAACTTGCACTAGTGAAAGTATGAGCCCTAGGCCTTATTTCCTAGCATTGCAATACCGTTTGTGCTCACTTTTATCATTAGTTACCTTGCTTTTTTTATATTTTTCAGATTACAAATACCCATATCTATCATCCATATTGCACTCGTATCACCATCTCTTTGCCGAACTAGTGCACCTATACAATTTACCATTGTATTGGGTGTCTTGGGGACACAAGAGACTCTTTGTTAGTTGGTTGCAGGGTTGTTTGAGAGAGACCATCTTCATCCTATGCCTCCCACGGATTGATAAACCTTAGATCATCCACTTGAGGGAAAGTTTCTACTGTCCTACAAACCTCTGCACTTGGAGGCCCAACAACGTCTACAAGAAGAAGGTTGTGTAGTAGACATCAAGCTCTTTTCTGGCACCATTGCCATCGAGGTGAGTGCTTGAAGGTATATCTTTAGATCTTGCAATCGAATCTTTTAGTTTCTTGTTTTATCACTAGTTTAGTCTATAAAAGAAAACAAAAAAATGGGATTGAGTTTGTCTCATACACTTCATCTTTTTAATATCTTTCGTGAGAATGATGGAAATGAAAATTGTGCCAAAGGGTTAGAGGAAGAATGCATTAGAATGTTTGGCACTAAATCTTTGTATGATGAGCATCATTGCAGTGTTGTTAGTATGAATTCCTTGGATATCTATGATGCTAATGA